>NW_015636845.1:629688-658107 GCF_001515625.1 Sinocyclocheilus rhinocerous
TGTATTGTGTATATTTATTATGCATATATAAATACTAGTGCTGTCAAACGATTAATCGCGATTAATCGCATCCAAAATAAAAGTTTTTGTTTACATAATATATGTGTGTGTACTGTGTACATTTATTATGCATATATAAATACACACACATACAGTATATATTTCGAAATTATTTACATGTATTTACATGTATATATTTATATTCATATAATTTATATTATATATAAATATATTTAAAATATAAAGATAACATTTTTTCTTACATATATACATGCATGTGTATGTATTTATATATGCATAATAAATATACACGGTACACACACATATATTACGTAAACAAAAACTTTTATTTTGGATGCGATTAATCGTTTGACAGCATCAATATATTAACTAACAATAACATTGCTTACTGCGGCTCAACAACAAGCCACATGTAATCTGTGAACATGGCAACACATCACATGACTAGACAATAACCAAATGAGCGCATGACACATACACAAGGCAGAGAGACATGAGGCAAGGGAAGCATGACACTAACAGCAAGAATCAAACTACAAAATAAAAGACATGAAATCATGAACAAGAAACACAACCCAAAACACCACATTACAACAATATAGTAGTGCTGTCAAACGATTATAACAGTTTAAAAGTTTTTGTTTACATAATATATGTGTGTGTACTGTGTACATTTATTATGCATATATAAATACACACACATACAGTATATATTTCGAAATTATTTACATGTATTTACATGTATATATTTATATTCATATAATTTATATTATATATAAATACATTTAAAATATAAAGATAACATTTTTTCTTACATATATACATGCATGTGTATGTATTTATATATGCATAATAAATATACACGGTACACACACATATATTACGTAAACAAAAACTTTTATTTTGGATGCGATTAATCGTTTGACAGCATCAATATATTAACTAACAATAACATTGCTTACTGCGGCTCAACAACAAGCCACATGTAATCTGTGAACATGGCAACACATTCAGTGTCTCATGCCATTTCTTCATTGATAATCACTAGGATCAGGATTACATATCATGCCCTTTGTTTGTGCATCTGCTCTGAAAAATCTTGGCAAGGTTTTTTTTTTATTTATTTTTTTTTTATTATGCCTTATTATTTAAGTTCCATTTCTTTTCTTCCTTTTTTTAAAGGGAAAGGGAATCCCCCTGTGAAAATATTCATCTGAAAGTTTACCAAGATTACGTTATCCAGACACATTTGATGCTTTAGTGCCATAAAGGTATACCAAACATCTTTTTATCTAATAATAAAAACTGCATTCAATTTAATTTAAATTTTAGAAGCCGGATCATACAGTAAATGTCAACGCCAATCTACTTCAACGTGAAGAATTACACTGAAAAAGGTTATATTTACATGTGTGTGGTTGTTGAAAGATGCTTCAGCTTAAAAAATACAACTGAACAACACACAATGCAAAGGGCATGCTTGTTTATACAGTGGGTACGGAAAGTATTCAGACCCCCTTAAATTTTTCACTCTTTGTTATATTGCAATTGAAGAGTTCCATTCAGGAAGTGAATCGAGAAGTGAGAAAGCTGATAACCACAGACATAAAGCCACATGTGACAAGTCAAAGACATTTATAGACAAAATTGGGTATTTCCCTTTGCACATAGACATGAAGGTGAAAAGTTCCTCTCTGTCAACTTAAACAATAGCTTCAGCAGTTAGCATTCAACCCCTCAAGCATTTCTCTAGTCAATTAGGTTATGGTGATGTTTAACACCTACCACACACTTTGACTACACCGGCCTAAAAACGTCAAGAAAAAGAACCGAATACACACAGAGTTGGACGCTACTCCCTTACTGTATGTTGTTTCCTGATGCATCGCCAAAGCGGTGGTCTGTAACCTCCTTTCCCATCACTCTTTGCACTGTCTGCTGCTTATTTTCAACAAGGGCTCCTTTCCCATTTATCAAATGTGCTGCTTTTATCCAGTAGTGGCATAGGAGATGGATGAGACCACTTTAGCTATAGTGGTCCTCCCTTTCATTGGGAGTATGCGGGATGGATGAATCTACTTTAACAGTTTACCTCCACCCCAGCTGACAAGACACATCCTCAAGTCCCTGCCCATTTTTTGTAAGGAATAACCCTTGTTTTAGCATCAGCCCAGTGGTACGCATCACGGTGATTACCCGTATGTATACGTTATACAGTGTTGGGGAGTAACTAGGTACATGTAACAGAATCACATAATTTAATTACAAAATAAATGTAACTGTAATCTGTTATCTGTGTAATTCAATTACAGTTACTTATGAAAATGATAACGATTACAAAGGGTATTTAACCTCAGAACAATCTCAAGGTAAAAAGACATGCTAAAGTCTGATTTTGTGGTGCCTGTGCTTAATTCTAGTGAAGAAGGATTTTGAAAGTCTGACAGTAATCAGTGTTAAGGTTAACCCTGTCTGCTTTAAATGTTTCAAAATGATCAACAGTTGAAAACATACATTAATTTAGAAAAGTACTCATCAGTTGCATTACTTTAATAAAGTCATTTATATAGTTACACTATACTTATTCCATTTTAAAGGTGCACTAAGCGATTTTGCCAAACGATGTTGATATTTGAAAGCACCAAAACAAACACGCCCATACCCCGACAGGACCTCATTTTATAGAATGGCATCAGTAATTGAAAACGTTTGCTTGGGTGTGAGCATCCATTAAAAAGACATAACTATGTGCACTTTGTAGATATAAAGGCAGTTGTAAACTTACATACATCCAGACGTCACTGTCAAGCGCACTTTCTTTATTTTAAAGAGTCAATTCTGGTGCCTGAATCACGTAAAACCTAACACTCAAAAGTGGCCTGCAAAATGGCAAACTGTACAAATTAAGCAATAACTTGGCTATTTATACACCATTACTGGCTTACATAGTGCTACAATAATGCAAACAATGCATGCAACCATCAGTAGGTGCCATTCATACTGAAAATTCCCCTGAACTCTCTGCATCAGGAGCTCTTGTAGAGGGTTGTTTAACAGACTTGTGGGTGTGGAACATTGCATGCATGCTGTTATTTACATGTGAAGAGCACAGAGCTATGCCATGCTGGGCTTGTAACATGAAATTACAGTAATAAGGTTAAAAAATGTTTTCTCTACAACCAAGTGACAGAAATAGCAGCAGAGGATAAGCACTGTCTTGTACGATGTCTAATGTTACACATCTGTTGTGTTGTGCTCTTACAAGATTTATATAACCTGTTAATTGTAGCAAATAATCTGATACCACTTATTTTCTGATAGTAATGTTATTAAGCTTTTATTCATGTATTTTTTTTTCTGGCTCTTATTCACACCAGTGGTCCTGATTTTATATTTATATTTCATTATTACTAGCAATCTTCCTAGAGCTTGCATTTCTAATTTTTTCTTGTGTTCACATCCATGTTAGATAAAATGACAAAAATATTTCGGTCACAATTGTGAAAATTTGAGTTTTAGACATGATAAAAAAAAGTAGTTATTATGGCATATATTCTAGAATTGTACTTTTAACCAGCAGATTTTTATGTTCTGCATTTTTACATTTGTAAGCTAAAACACAAAAGACCTTTGACCTGGTTTTTAGTTTTGTATTTGAGGTTGTGGATTTATACTTAATTAGAATACTTGTCTTTATCTAATTTAACCTCAAATGTGTTGAATCAGTTACCTTTATGATATGTTTTTTTTCCCCCTTAAAGATCATGGAACCTATGTACTGCCACCTGCATGAACTCTCTTCAAAAATATCTACTTTCCTTTCTTCCATGGGAAAATACAACAATAACATGAGGGTGAGTAAACAAAATACTCTTCATTTGTGGGTGAAAGTGAAGAAAGTTTTTTCTTTTTTCATTTGCTCTGGTCTTTTGGGTCTTTTATGATTATAGATATATATCCAAGAACCTTTCAAGGTTCAGACATCAGTTTTCATCAGTTCCCTTGAACAATCAGACAGTGGATTTCCACTAAAGGCAACGATTGAGAAGGACATGCTAGAAAGTGTTCTCAACATCAGCATTCCAAAAGGCTTTCTAGGTTAGTAGAGGTGAGAGTTATTTAGATTGTGAGAGGTTGTATGAGATAGAGACGTATTTAAGGATTGAGGTATGGCGTTATAACCTGACAGCACGGAGTCCTCACTGCCCTGAGCGCTCTCAGTAGTGGAGTGACAGAGATGGATGTGGCTGCACTGCAGTGCTAACGTCCTCAGCCTCAGGGTCAGTGCAAAGCAGGGGAACAATCCCATCAACCTCTCCTGCAGGAATAACACTCCCTAAACTGACTGGCATTTGTGAAGCCAAGAGCCATACATACTGGCCTTTAGCCTAGAAATAAAGAAAAACGAAATGAACAGAATTACAATCTTCACCATCATCTCTTTGTGCTTTGACCTTTGAGATCCTCTCAAAAATGTAAAAGGACTCTTTGGTTTTTTTTTTTAAACATTTATAAGTGTAATTATAATGGCAATCCAAGTCATTTTCCATTCTCCACTATTTCCACAGGGGTTGTGCTAATGTACAAAAGATTTGACGTGTAAACCAAAAACTTGCACTATAACAGTTTACTTTTAGTTTGTCAGGTTACAAAAACAATAATCAAACTTAAGAACTATTAACACTTGATAAAGCTTAAAATTAAATATGATTTTAACGACTTCAGTGGTCAACCTGTCAACCTGGTCAACTGTCTTATTCTTCTAGTTCAGAACTCACACATATGTATATACGGCTACACTTTATTTCGATAGTCCACTTTAGACATTCTACTAACTATAAGTAACTTTGTAACTACATGTCAACTACATGTCAACTAATTCTCATTAATTTGCAACTACATGTCTACTAACTCTCAGAGTAGACTGTTAGGGTAGGTTTAGGGTTAGTAGAATGTTGACAAAGAAAGTGTTAGAAGATATTAAGCAGACAGTCTACTAATACTCTACTAACTGCTAGTTGACATGTAGTTGCAAAGTTACTTACTGTTAATAGAATGTCTAAAGTGGACTATCGAAATAAAGTGTTACCATATACACACACACACATATATATATATATATATATATAATACAAAAACACCCTAATTTAACCAAGTCTAAAACATACTATATTTTACTATCTATTATTGTTGTGAACATTTAGATTCACCACCAGAACTAATGATTCATAATAGCTGTCACATTACTGAAAATTTTTTCCCTACTTTTAGATTAGTTACTACCCAACACTGGAGAGAAGAACAATATATAGCAGAGGAATATTTATCTAGAGATATGAATTATGACAAGTATTATATTTTGTAGTTATTTAATGTATAATATAACCCTAACATTAAAGTATCCCATATATGAAAAATACATTCTGAACACGACAAGCAGTCTGATTTCAGGAAATGTGAAGGATAGGCTAGGGTAACAGTAATAGATTTTTTAAATGACTTAAAAGCTTTCTTACGTGATGTCTGTGGCAGGAACAATGCCAACTCACACTTCTAAGAAAAAGAGCTGAAGATAAAGGTTTCCAAAATGTAAAGTGATCTAGGAAGAAAGATCAAAGATTGTTGCAGTGTTTCCTTCACCATTAAAACACCATTATAAGGCGGTATGCAGCCACAATACGTCCTTCTTTTCTATGCAACTGCAGTTATCTGCCTGGGCTTCACACTTTGGGCTCACAACAGGGTAAATTGGTTTCTTATCTGGTATGTGCGTCATTGTGGATTCAAGAGTGCTGTTAAATCTAAAATTATGCATGTTGTCTGAGAGAATTTCAGGTACCCCTTTAAATCATGTCCTACTTTTTGTACTGATATACTATATTTTATGTAATGGTATATGATCATCATGCATTGTGGGATAATGGTAGACTGTATGACATCTACATACATAATGATAATATTAAAATATATCAACTGGCACTCATTGGGGTCTAAGCAATGTGGAGAAAACGATCACATTTCCCAAGACTTGTCGAAGAGGATCCACCTATCATCTAAATTTTCATCAAGAGTGTCTCTGGAATGATAAAATATAAAGAAGAACAAGAAAAAACTTCTTCACAGTCATTCTCATTTCTTTAGTTTTGTCTTACGTGATATGGAAAAATCCCTAGAAAACCCAGATGTACTAGGATATTCCCAAATCACATTGTAGTCAGCAGTGGCCAACATCATGCCAGCATACTTTTAATAACCAATTTGTTTCCCTGTATGCAAATCTATATTTTGCATATAAATAACATTAGAAAACAAGAGACAGTGCTCTTGATCTGGAGCTACATATGCCAGGTTATCATATTGTAACTTTACAATCTTAGAGGTAGTTGAGATATGAGGCAAAATGATATGAATATTTTAAACCATGACAAATATTTAGTATCTTCATCCACATAAAAATCAGCATAAATGAAAAAAGAAAACAGTACAACTGGGCGGAACTGAGATTTTTTGAGTAATTCACCACATGCGCATGTAAACAACACTGTTGGATTTATTTCTGAAATAAAACTTGTCTGAACACATTCTGATGCACATGGCAACGTTCTGATGAAAAAAGAGAATTGGGTTAAACAATTAAGTCACGTTCTTGAGGATTCCGATCTCTTGGAGAGATCACAGTTGAGACACCAGCAATTATACATTACATAAAAATAACCATGGTTAAGCAGTTGCAATGATAGGTATCTCACTCCACAATTCTCATCCCATCTTTGTCATCCTGACTAATTACCCTCTCAAAACTGGAACATAATTAGTGTCTGAATCATAAACAAACATTTGTGCTTTTAGCCAAAGAACTTCTAAACTTTTCATATTTTTCTGAGTTTAATCCTCATCTGTCAAGCCTGAGGCATAAATCAATCACTTTTTAGTCATATCCAGGCAGCTCTTATAATGTTGGCACCCTGTGGCACAACACTGGTTTCAACCGGTTGTGTCGAAACCTTTATTGACTGATTTTATGTCGGATCCTTTGAAAATCCCCTGTAAGTTCACCCTGTCAAAAATAAAAGGGGCTAAATTGCAGTTAAAGAACAAAACAAATACAAGTGGTGTAAATACAAGCTAGACTAAATAGTCTCTAAATCATAAATCTAGTCTCAAAGGGTTATCAAGGGGTCATCTCGGTAATTGTGTTGTAAGCTAAAGCAAGGTTCATGTCTTATCACGCTTCTGAGGAATATCACAGATATTAGCTCTGTTCCAAAGTCTTGAACTCCCCAAGTAGGCAGCATTGAAGTCTGTTACAAAAAATATACCTTTTGTTCATCAAATTTTAAAACAGTATTGCATATACAACATTTGTGTACTATGTATTATGCTTATTGGATATATTAGATTACATTTACATTTACATTTAGTCATTTAGTAGACACTTTTATCCAAAGCGACTTACAAATGAGGACAATAAAAGCAGTCAAAACTAACAAAAGGTATCTCACTCCACAATTCTCATCCCATCTTTGTCATCCTGACTAATTACCCTCTCAAAACTGGAACATAATTAGTGTCTGAATCATAAACAAACATTTGTGCTTTTAGCCAAAGAACTTCTAAACTTTTCATATTTTTCTGAGTTTAATCCTCATCTGTCAAGCCTGAGGCATAAATCAATCACTTTTTAGTCATATCCAGGCAGCTCTTATAATGTTGGCACCCTGTGGCACAACACTGGTTTCAACCGGTTGTGTCGAAACCTTTATTGACTGATTTTATGTCGGATCCTTTGAAAATCCCCTGTAAGTTCACCCTGTCAAAAATAAAAGGGGCTAAATTGCAGTTAAAGAACAAAACAAATACAAGTGGTGTAAATACAAGCTAGACTAAATAGTCTCTAAATCATAAATCTAGTCTCAAAGGGTTATCAAGGGGTCATCTCGGTAATTGTGTTGTAAGCTAAAGCAAGGTTCATGTCTTATCACGCTTCTGAGGAATATCACAGATATTAGCTCTGTTCCAAAGTCTTGAACTCCCCAAGTAGGCAGCATTGAAGTCTGTTACAAAAAATATACCTTTTGTTCATCAAATTTTAAAACAGTATTGCATATACAACATTTGTGTACTATGTATTATGCTTATTGGATATATTAGATTACATTTACATTTACATTTAGTCATTTAGTAGACACTTTTATCCAAAGCGACTTACAAATTAGGACAATAGAAGCAATCAATAGGTTCAATAGCAGATCAATAGGTTTTGGAACAGAGACATTATTTTATCTGCAAGTTCTTGAATGAAAAAAAAGGTCAGTAATATTGAAGTGAGAGTTATATTTGGTTGCACTTTATTTTGATAGTCCACTTTAGACATGCTACTAATTATGAGTAACTTTGCAACTACATGTCAACTAACTCTCATTAATGTGCAAATACATGTCAACTGACTCTCTGTGGAGTATTAGTGGACTGTTAGGTTAGGGTAAGGATACAGCTAACTTGCAAAATATGTGTGTTGGGGACCATGAAAATAAAGTCTTAGATATTAAGCAGACAGTCTAATGACTAGTTGCAGAATTACTTATAGTTAGTACAACATCTAAAGTGGACTATCAAAATAAAGTGTTACCTTATATTTACCCAACCTTTCTGAATATTGTACTATAATAATACATCAGTATACTAACAGGCCATTTATGGGATATCATAATTCATATTTAACTGTAAAATGAGAGAACACCAGGCCTAGGATTGAAATGGAAAGTGATGTGATTTCTATTGGTTGTCTGCCATATGACGGATGATGTTGCCATGGTTCCTTGAACCTGCCTTTTTGGTTGATCCCCAAACACTAGTAATTACATTCCCATCTGTCCTTCCTCATCATCCGCCATTCATCATCACTGCAACAATTTCATTAGTTCCCACTGCATTAGGAGCATGCTTGTGTAATTGGACAGAAGGAGAGAGATGTGAGCAGCCCCGCTCTCTAACTGTGTTTGACAGGGTTAATCTCTCAAAACTTGCTGTTTTTTCCCTTTTTTCCTACTTGTCCTGTTGGACTAGAATTACCACTGGTGATTTCTTTCTCAAGGGCTCGTCATCAGGAAACGAAGCTTCTTATTTTCAGTGAAGAGCTGATCCTTGTTCACATCTCAGCAGGGTTGTGCGTTGACTATGAGGCCAATACCCCTGCTGCGCAACCATCAGAAGGCCTATAATTACCTTGTGCTTTGACAAACTAAAGCTGGAGCTATGGGAAAAAGACAATGACCCCCCACTGACAGTTTTGATCTGAAACAAAGGCAATCATTTTGAAGAACTTGACTGACTATGATTTGTAAAGTCAATGTGTTGACATTTCAAACCATATCACACTGTGCTAAATTTCACTCTACAGCTGAAAATGTTGTTGAGACCCACATTTTACTGTAAATATAGATGGCGAAACTGAAATGTGTGGTCATTTTTGATTGTATTGTGATGATTATAAGGCCTGTGAAAGCTTCAGTTTTCATGACATTAAATTAAATTGTGAAGTTCAATTTCTAACTGAACTGAGTATAACACAATAAAATTAGACACATCAATGCAACTCGACTGAATACCTTGCTTTTGCAACTACTAGTGCACTGTACATTACCATGATAAATATGAAAAAATATATAATTTTACATAACATATGGTGTTAGCAGCAAGAACAAAGAAGAAAAAACATCGCTCAGCATGCATTTTCACAATAAAGGCCAATTCACATGTATTCACACTTTTGTATTGCAGTAAGTTTTGTAAGTGAACTTACAGCTATACACTTTTAGCCCACTTTTTAGTTTATGAAAGTGCATTTTGAATTATACTCTAAGTAAACAACTACTTATATACATGTAGTTTTTTTTTATACTGAAAATATACTTTTTTCTTTAAATTAGTATGCAGTACAATCATAATCTCACCATGCAAGAACTGTCATTAAAATTAGCTAAATGTTTATCTGTTTCTGTGTGTAAACTCCCAAACTCTTCTAAATCCCAAAATAGCACTAACATCTCTCTTCTTTCTCAAACATGCTTTGCATGGGGCTGGAAATTCCATGCCGGTTTTACCAATGCTGTACTAATACTAAAAGAAGTAACTAATTTAGTACCAACAAAAATGGTGTAAACATCTATTTTACAAATTTAAATTGATTGCATGCAATAAAATTAAGCTGTGACAAAATGTTTAAGAACTGTGTTGCATTAGCTCATTTTAATTAAGTAAATTGCCTACAGTCTCTTCATTGGGGCTTTCATTCTGCAGTGTCCTCTGGGAATGCACTGTGGAGTTATATATTACTTTACATAACCCATGCTCCAAAATTTATTTTCAAAACCTTGCAACATTCGGAATTTCGGGAGTTCAGTTCATCAAAGTTCATTTCTCAGTGTCACCAGAACTCCAGACACACCTCCACATTCATTTCTAGACCTACAATCATTCTTTCAAAACAGGATGAAACATGAGAAGGCTAATGTGGAAGTCAAATGATGGCCTAACTTGTAATGCAATAACAAAAAATAAATCATGCTGCCTGGATTCTGTAAACTTACAGCAAATAACAATATTCAATTTGTTTATGAACATGGTGAACTCTTTTCAGCATGTTATTCTCTTTACGTTCATAAGCAGGACTTTCGTCTGAAGTTAGTGCTTGTGAGCGGCTGACCTCAGTTCTGAAACCTCAGGTCACATTTCCTATTGTGGACACTTTCACTGCAATACAAGTCTTGTGAGCATTGTACGCAGAACTCTTACGCAGACCCATGCAGACCAAAGCCACGTGTGTTTCAGCTGACTTTCCATTCTGATTTTAACAATACACAGTGGTTTACATAAGACAGTGGTTCTCAACTCGCGGCCCGTCACGAATTCAAATGCGGCCCACCATGCTGAACACAATTTTTAAAAAATAGTTTCAGTTTTACAATTAATTTTAGTTTTTACATTAATTTAAAAATGTACTGCGTGCGGCCCGCGAGACTTGCACTTGGACCATAGTGCGGCCCGGTGGAAAAAAAGGTTGAGAACCACTGACATAAGAGAATGCTGTCTGTAGGGAAATGTCTCTGTTGATTTATAGCACTAACCCTCAGGCAATCTGACTGAAGTTTACAGTAAACTGATATGAAAGTTACATAAGGTTGTCCATCCAAGGCCAAACAGGTGACTTTAATGAAAAATAAATCAAATAAAAAAATAACCAAAAAACAAAGTTTAAAACACAGAAAGGAATAACGTGTTATGCAATTGAGTCAATATCATGAACAAAAAAATAGCCACTGGCGACACTTCTCTCAAGTTACTTTTTGATGTCTTAACAAAACAGTGCAAGAGACCTACGTCAGTGAAAACAGGTATCTTTTCAAACAGAACATCCTAGGTCACTGTGTAAGTGTATTCTGATATGTTGCATTGTGTGCACTTCTAAGTTTAAAATGGACCAGACATATATGAAAAAGACCCATAGATACCATAAAGCTGCTCCACACTTCCATCCTTCAGCCAATTAATATTAAAGTATTAATAATTGTAGTTTTTCAAATAGTAGCTCAAATAAATCTTACAGAACTGGGTGATGTAATCAAAACATGATAGGACACATTAAAGGGGTGTGGGAAGGTAACGTGTTGTTCTGTTAACACTTCATAGAAACAGATGTAATTTAAGACCATTTTTCATTTACATCTATAAAACCAGAATCTTGCTTTTTCATGCAAATAACTTCCAGAGCAAGAAATGAGAAACAGATTATGTATCTGTCCAGATCTAGACAGAATGAGACTGCTTGACAAAAAGAAATGCCTTACCCTCACACATAGTCTTGTGTATTCAAATAAAACCTGCTAGAGTCAACTGTGCAAATGAAATTACGTTTTAAAGGGGGATTAATTCAATTTCAATTAACTTTTATTTGTTTGTTTAATGAGAAGAGTCATTATTTTTCCACATCTTCAATTGAGTTTGTATCAGACCAAGACTTTTATGGCCTAGGGATGAAATAGAAGGCCTAGCCTAATAAAATATTATATAAAATTTAATATGAAGCCCAGCCAAGTTTGCATTTTGGCTAATTTTATGTTTTACCCAGTCTCTAATTCAGATGGCAGGCCACAGACTGCCCACAGTCCATTCACTGACTGTCTTATGCATACAAAACTGGCAGGCATTGTCCAAAAACTGCCAGTTTCAGTCTGGGGTGCATTTCCCATACAACGACGTAACTCGCTGACTGACCACCATATTATGATGCATTGTTGTGAAAACGAACTAGCTAGTCACGACTGTTTCCAAAATACTGTTGCATCTGTGTTGTTTGAACCACATTGGTTCAACTATATAAGGCAGTTGTTAATGACGTCACACATGGAGGACTAATAACTTTTGCAAATTCATTGATTTGAGATCTCCGAAATGCTGCTGTATTGAACATGGCACCTAATGACTAATTTACCATTGTTCCCTGTCATTTTGCTTTATTTGATGTTTGAATTATCGCAGGTTCCCTCATACATCATGGCGCTTATTGAGGACGTGCTAAAATATATAGATTAAAATGTATGTAGAATGGAATATATAGATTGTACTGCATGTTAGCTTGCTTACTGTGCCCAAGAGCATAATTTATTTAAGTCTATATGTCTTACTAACAAGTAACTATGCTTCTAAGCTGTTTGCGAATGTTTGTTTGAACTTTGGTTTCAGGAAACACCAAATCGTTGAACTATGTTGGTAACGATGGAACTTGCGACCATAGTTGGCTAACGATGATTTTGGGAAATGCACCCCTGATTGGCTGGCTTCTACTCACCAAATCAACACACTAGTTGTATGGGGTGAGCCAGTCCACCTGGAAACAAAGTTACTTTTACAAGGTATCAGGCACTTAAGAGAAAAACTACACACTGGGCATCAAAACTCGTTTGACTCTAACCAGGAAATATTTGCATGCACTACATCTATACATGTGAAAATACAAACTACTAATATACACCTAGAACCGATACCAAAAAATACACCTACACACACATACAGACTGCATATTGCACAATTATCTTTGTGAGTAATAAAGAGATGGTGAGATCACAACGTGATGCAATTTACAGTGTAACTTAAAAACTTCCCAGTTTCATTATATTATTTATTTATTTATTTTTACATTTTGGCAGATACTCTTATCCAAAGAGTCTTACATTACAATGTCAACACTAAAGAACCTAGATAAAATATATCAACATCGGCACACTTACAGTACTTAGATGGCACTGATATGCTGATTTTTTTTTTTTTTTACTTTCTGAACTGTAACTTCTGATCAAAATCTTAAGTGCATTTGAAACAAATGAGGGCCCAAAAATGTATTTAAATCATGGGGGCATGGCACAAAGCCTGCCAAAAACATATCTAGGTCGCATTTAAATCCAAAATTAGAAAATAAAATAAAGCCTAAACATTGTTTCTCAATCTCAAGGTAATTCTCATTGGTTTCTGTATTGATCTCATTGATTACTGTATTACACTATAATACAATGATTGTTTATTTAAACTACAATACATTGAAGGCAATATATATTTTTATATTTCAAATATGGTTGCATTTTATTTTACAGTATGCATACTTACAGTTTACTTACCTAAGCAAGTACTTGGTAATATAAGGTAACTGTGTGTTAAGGTTAGGTTTAAGGTTAAGTATAGGTTCAGGGTTAGTACCTAGTTTTTACCCAGTTATTATAATTGTTATAATAAGTACATAGTATGTACATGTGGAAAAGGACTGTAAAATACAGTGCTGCCAAAAAAAATAATACACTGCAATTTTTCAATATTATAGTAATGAGGACAAGATTTTTTTTATTGTGGTAACGACACTGGGGAGAATGTGCTTAAAGCAGTTCTTAAGTTTTAAAATAGACTACAAAACATAATTTGCTAATTTTAGGGCGAAATGTGACCTGTAAATGTTAACGGGTTTTATCAGAGTCATCTAGACATCTATTTAGTTTCACCTTTGTACTCCAACGTTTCATGCAACCTGATGCTTTCAACATGCCGTGCCAAGGACACAATCCTGAAGTCTTATGTTTCTATGAAATTCTTCCATGTAAATCATATTTGCATGCCAAAATCTACACGTTTCAATCATTCCAACTAAAACAAAAATTTTGCACATTCTGTACCAGTATATACACCATATGTACTGTTAAACTGCATTTCTCAAAACATGTCACACTTAGAGAGGGTTGCTAGGATGTTATCAATGTTATTATCATAATGATGTTATCAATTCCAAAACCAGCATTTTTATTCCAGTTGAGAGAACAGAAAATTTACTGCCTTTTATGTTCACATAACATTGAATTGAAATCAGTTGTTTGAAAGAAGGATTCTCAGTGCTGATGTAGTGTCTAACTTGCATATATTTATAGAAGACTTTTGTGGCTTGTCGTGGGATAAACGCTTGTCAGATATGTCAAATATGCTTTATGAAAGTGATCATATTTGTTCCATCTTGTTGCCGTTTCCCATTCTTCTTATTCTTATGGCACTACATACCCAACATGTATATTTACATTTACACATTAGACAAAACCGATGTTGCTGCTATTAGTTATCATAACTTAAGATTTACAGGGTTTTTTAAGATAACTTAAATATCCAAGTTAACTAAACTAATTTTAAATCAAGCAAAAGCACTTAATTTTTTGTTGAAACAACACATTATAATTTAATGCTGAATTTAGGTTGTAATAGTTCATATAATGGCAGTAATCGTTTTTTACAGTGTATACTTAGGTATTTAAGGTATTTGTCTTTAAAGTGATGTCCATCATCATTCAGACTGCTTGAAACCCCGGAAATATCAGGCTTACACTCTGAACCTTGTAGTGGAGTTCAACAGCTTACATATCATGCAATAGGTCTACTTTGCACTTACCACAAGTATTTGCTAAAAGCAAACTCACAGATGGCAGCAAAAAGTGACAGAAATATCATTGATGCATTGTGTACTCCACACTGACCTAACTGGTTTGCATCGGCACAGTTCCCATCAGGATGAGAAAGTAATTGTCTCTAAAATTTCGAATAGATAAATAAGCCAACACCACTGATTCACATGTTGTATGTTAAGCACTCAGATAGCGTGGCAAACGAGGAGGCGTGACATGGGCAGCTGGCAGAGGTGCCCCTCAGCAGACACAATCCAACCCCTTGGTGAGTTGAGTGTGACACAAGGGCAAGCCGGTGTCTGCTGTGCCAAAGGACACCATGTTCAAACATCCTTGTGACAGCTCTGCTAATGGGTTCATTTCATTTGCTTCAAGCACGAGACGCTAAAGAGAGAGACGCAATGCTGCTTTTCCAGTGTCTTCCAAGTTCAAATTTTGAAGCTACTCCATGTAATTTATGTTTGTCTAGTAGCTGAAGCATAAAACTAGACGTTAAAGGGTTAGTTCACCCTAAAATGAAAATTCTGTCATTAATTACTCACCCTCATGTCGTTCCAAACCTGTAAGACCTTCGTTCATCTTCGGAACACAAATTAAGATATTTCTGATTAAATGTGAGAGCTCTCAGACCCTGCATAGACAGCAACGCAACTGTAATGTTCCCAGGTCCAGAAACGTAGTAAGGACATCGGTAAAACAGTCCATGTGACACCAGTGGCTCAACTTCAGTTTTGCGAAGCTACGAGAATACTTTTTGAGCGCAAAGAAAACAAAAATAACATAATTTTTTCAACAATTCTTCTCCCCCGAGTTACGTATTCCGCCATTTTAGAGAGTATCACAATGCGTATGCACGCTTTCCCCTAAGCATAAACAACGCTGATTACGCAGATTACGTTCACGCGCGCGCTTTCTCCCCCGAACGTAAACAACGCTAATTACGTCGATTACGCTCTTGGGTACTCTCCAAAATGGCGGAAGGTGCAACTCGGGGCAGAAGAATTGTTAAATAAATTGCTTTGCACTCAAAAAGTATTCTCGTAGCTTAGCAAAAGTAAAGTTGAGCCACTGATGTCACATGGACTGTTTTACCGATGTCCTAACTACATTTCTGGACCTGGGAACATTACAGTTGCGTTGCTGTCTATGCAGGGTCTGAGAGCTCTCACATTTCATCAAAAATATCTTCATTTGTGTTCCGAAGATGAACGAATGTCTTACGGGTTTGGAACGACATGAGGGTGAGTAATTAATGACAGAATTTTCATTTTGGGGTGAACTAACCCTTTAACTTGCGGAGGAACGTTATTCTGAGTTGTGTTTCGGCTCCGCTATTGTGTGCGGATGAATCTGATGGCTTGAGGTGCACCGTGGTGCACATGGATAAAGATGAGCTTATTAGTGCGAATGTCACGAGCCACATCAAAACTTCCCGAATAATGAAATATATCCACAAAATTGTCTTATGAGCAGGTAGGGAGCTTATGTCACTGTTGTTTTGACTTGTTGAAAACAATTGTTTAAAAAAATGTTACAGGTTTTTACAATTGCTAAGACAGATTCTCAATACGTAGGTCACTTTTTCAAAATACACAGTTCTCCGTACCAACTTTCAGCTTGGCACAGCAGTAAGTTTAACATCCAAAATGCACTAATGCTACTTATTTGTCTCATATCAACTCATTCTTCCATAACACTAGCAAAGGTTGTCAGCTAACAAACACACATTATCACTCATAAAACTCATATCAACTCATAAAACACCTGTGTGTAGGTTGTCAGGTTGTAATTGTTTTGATAGTAATTCACTTAGTTTTTTAGATTTGGAATATATATTACAACATACTGTTGAATAGCAGCAAATTTCTGTCATATTTAGTATTGTACTATGTTAGTTTTTGCACTTAAGTTACGGCTATGGTAAAAAGGTATGTAAACATGTAAGTTGGCCTGTAGGTAAGTTTGGTGGTGGTTGTGTTTGAATGAGAAAGGAATTTATGTAATTGAATGTATTTTGGGCCAAAACAGTGATAGGTGAGCCACAGTTTAGCCTACATAGACTGCTGTTGTGCTCACTGTGTAAAGAGTTTTAAAAAAGTGACCAAAGTCTAGGAAAAATGGGTCCTTGCGATTGTGAAAAACTGTAACTGGAAGGCTTTTTTCAATGCTGGCATTAGTCAAAACAATTGCTATTTATAGGCTACTGTATCACATCAGATAAAACTGTGTATTATTACTTGACTAAGCTATTCATATGCAAATATACTAAAGCATTAACTGGTTTAGAGGTTGTTACCAAAATAAATATTGTTTTATCAACCTAGTCAATGCACAGTGTAAGTGATGCTATGCAAACTATGTTATTATGGTTACTGTTGCTTTCCCTTTCTACTTAGAAGCTCCTTTCGGTTTGAGGTTCATTTGCTGTGGCTTCAAGCTACTACAACACCTTCCACTGCATATAGTGGCATGACCTTTTTTCCTTTATTTATGGATATGACTTAAACACACACAGATGAAGTATGCAGTTTCCAAGTAAATCCATCCCAGCATTTCTACAATATGAATGTTGAACCTGTCCCAATACCCACACTGGTGGACTTGAAAACTTGCACACTTGAACACTTGGGCCAAATACAGGAAATATGTAATGCAAGTGCACAAGTAATCAAGTGCAAAGACAGCAAGTGTGGGTATTGGGACAGGCCAAACTATTACAGGCATACCATAGTGATTTAGGGTAGGGCAAAGTGTTTTAAAGATGGTTTTATGATGTACTCTTATCTTAAATTTTGTTCATTTCAAGTTACATATTGTAGCTTTAATATTGTTAATATTAAGGACCAAGTGACCTTTTCCATTCCTCAGCGCAGCATTTCATAATTTTAAATGTTTTTTTGTTTTCTTTAGCGATCAAGAATGAGATATTCATGCGTGTGAGATGATTTTATTCTAATTTACACCGTGTGCATAATTATTAGGCACGTTGATATTCTGATATTTTTTTCCAAGCACATTTTACCAATTCCAAACCACATCAATCTTAATAACTACTATTAATTTTGTATTTAATCATTTATAAGTGATATATATAATTGTCCATGAAGGCTGGAAGTGAAAAACTCCTTATATTCATGTTTTCTTTTACAGATAAAATGAGCCAAAAAAGAGGTTTAACTCAGACTAAAAAGTCAAAAATGATTAAATCTCCATGAGAAATATTCAAAACTAATGCAATACAGAAACTGCAAAGTTAAGACATGACCACTGGGTCAGTGAGGTCAGAAAAAAAACAGGTGGAGAAGAAAAGACACATGTTAACTGCAAAAGATTTAAGAATTAATGTGAAGAATTAGGTATAAACCCATCAGGAAGCATTTAGTCTCCAGTGCCACCATTTTCCAGAACTGCAACCTTCCTGGAGTCTCCAGAAGTGCAATGTGTCAGGTTCTCAAAGACTTTGCTTGGGTAAACAATCCTAAAAAATGACATTCACTTAATAAGAATAACATGCTGAAGTATTGTAAAAATACATGAAGACTAATTTCTTATAGGCTTTATGGACAGATATTAAGTGAGGGTCATTTTTTAGGATTTTTTTACCCAAGCAAAGTCTCTGAGAACCTGACACCTTGTAATTCTGGAGACTCCAGGAAGGTTGCAGTTCTGGAAAATGGTGGCACTGGAGACTAAATGCTTCCTGATGGTTTAAATGATTAAATACAAAATTAATGGTAGTTATTAAGATTGATGTGGTTTGGAATTGGTAAAATGTGCTTGGAAAATAATATAAATACAATTCTATAGGCAGATGTCAATAAACTACATTGCCAGGTAATCGCTTCCGATTAAAAGCTGTTTCAGAGAAAAAAATGACAACATCATTGGATGAAAGTGATTGCTGTTCAACATGTATAAACAGTCCTGTATCCCATCATACAATTGTTACAGGTATCTATTGAGGGAACATGACTCATATTAAAAAATCATTCTACACCCCAGCTTGTCAAAAGTGACTCATGAGATACTTTAACTAACAAGGATCTTGCACAATGGGTTACAGATGGATGATTTTGAAGATCGTTTAAAAAAAAAAAAGGCCCAGAATACATTTGATGAGCCTTGATTTTGAAACTATTTCCATTTAAATAACTTCATTCAAGTATGATCTTGTTTCTTTGAAGGATAGTGATTTGGCATGTTCTTCTTATGTGGCAGTGAATCTAAACACTTAAATCAGAATACTTTTTTTTTTTCCATCCAAACGCATAGTGGCTTGATTTCCCACTTTGCTTCCTTTGAGTGGTGGGTTCAGGCAGACTATTTCAAGGTCTTAGAGAGACCCTTAGAGGCGGAGTGAGGAAGAGGAGAAAGAACATCTCTCACAACAATGGCCGCCGCTACTTAGGACCTTTTGGATAACCTATACAGGAAACATATTGTAGCGAACTAGAAGAGTTGTGCTTATGTTCTGTGTATGTTTTTATTGTTCTGGAGAGTTTGTGCCAGCAAGTGTATGACAAGGGCATCGGCCATACAGGCACCCATGTTAATGCTTTTTCTGAGCACTACAGCATGTAGGGTACAATAAATATGAAGCTGGAACTTTATATCTGTTGAATATTTAAACAAGGCCTGTGTTCAAATTAAAACAGGCCTTATCTGTTGCTTGGGTAAATCTGTATAAATATGCTGCAGTATTCTGAAAATCTGACCTTTTGGGGTGAAGTAACCACACTATGCAAGTGCAATGTTCTTCGGGCTAGAAAATCTTGTTTTTGGAAGGCTTCACACTGTATAAACAAAAATATACTCAAGGCACCATTTGGTTTCTCAGATTGCCAGATTGCTCAACCGACAGAGTTCTGGTTGGCATAACTTATTGGTTCCATTTTGTTCTGCTTGTTAGGTTGTAAAAGTTAGTTTCAGTTAGTTTCAAGAAATAGTGGCATCTTCATTCTTATTCCTTCACCATGACTTGGGGGATGCAAGTGCCTGCTCACCTAATATGTGTCATGGACATGTAACATGTACAATCATATTCATGTATCTTAGATCTTGCAAGTCACTTTCAATGAAAGTGTCTGATAAATGAATAAATGTAACGCTGTAGCATCACAACGTGCTGAAAATCAAAGATTCGTATTTGCAATTCAGTTTCAGTAAATGTTCATTTTAAACAGGGGAGGGAGTTTTGAGTTTTGGAAGTTAGAGTATGTCTACCTAGTACATAAAACCTGATCATTAAAGATCAAGGAAATATGATTCCTAATGCAATTGCTCATTCACTTTAAGTAACGGCACAACAAGTATGTATTGGTGCCAATATTCTTTGCTTAAAAGTTTATATAAAATGTTACACAGCTTGTTTCACAGAAACTTCCAAGATCTCAATCTTTCCTACACACATTACATTTCTCAAACACAAAACAGGTTATGAGTATTTAAATCTGTGCCTTTTAGTCTTTCCTGTCTGGTTCCTTTTTCTTATACAGTTATCTTCCTGGAGACTTGGGTATTATGTAAGCTTGTGAAAGAAGATACATTGTCAACTTCTCGTTGTTCACCTCACATCATGAAAAGATTGTTTTTCATTTCTTGAAAAAGATGAAACAGCATAGGAATATCATGTGTTTATGCACATTTAGGCTTGGAAGTTGCAGTCGTAGCCGTGAAACAGAAAACTCTTAGTTTTCCAGAATAGAATTCTCACAAAATTATTAGTAAAGCACTCTAAGAATGAGAAGATGGATTAATAACTTAAGCTGCTTTTGAACTTTAAAAAAAAATTGCACTCTGAAAACATAATAGGTATAATTATAAACTGATTTGGGCAAATATAAAACACATGGGTGTGTTATATGTGTAAATAAAAAGCTTATTGCATTTCACAGTAGTGTAAAAGCATTTTAGTAATTACATTATCACATGACAATGTTCTATATGCTGACATCAGTGTGGGACTTTCCAAGGCGACACAGAGAGGAGAGAGTGTTTTTCTTTGCTGACTGAATTTCAATTCGGTCGAGACATTCTTCATTCTGTTACTGTGTTCTGTAAACTTAACACAAGATATGTTTACAGCTTAGTCTTATGAAACAGCGTGTGACAAGTTTCATTTCACAAATGGTTTCACGTGATGTGCAAATTTCCCATCATCAAAAAAGAAGGGGAAAAAAGTAGACTTCTACTGATTATTGCCACAAATTTCCCAGGCAGAGATCCAATGTTAATAATTTAGCGCACATGTACACTCAGCTTTAGCATTGTCAAATATTAACTATTGTTGAATCAAAAGGTCAATACCCTTGGTATTTTATGGCTTAAAAGAGGGCAAAAGACTGAATGGCTTGTTTTTATATTATGTTTGTCTTAGATGTGTTTTGTTGTTGTTTCCAAATGTCTTGCCCTCATTTGAATTAAGCATTCTTAAAAATAGCATGTGGATCAAAACATACCTGTACTTCCTGGTGTGTGGGAATTTAAATTAAAAGGAAAGTTCACCCAAAATTGCAAAAATAAATAAATAAATAAATAAAGTAAAATAAAATAAATCATTTACACTCTTCAAAATAAAGGTGCTTCACGATGCCCTAGAAGAACCTTTTTGTCTAAATGGTTCCATAAAAAACCTTTAATATCTGAAGAATTGTTCTGTTTCACAAAACCTTTCTGTTTCTTCAGATTATAAAAAGGTAAGAAAGAGATGGTTCTTTAAGGAACCTTTGACTGAATGGTTCTTTGTGGAACCAAAAATGGTTCTTCTATGGCATCGCTGTGAAGAACCTTTTAAGCACCTTTATTTTTAAGAGTGTATATGAGTCATTTATTCAACTTCATAGCATTACAAGTCTGAAAATTTCAGTCTGATTGTCACACAAATATATCATATGATTTTAAAAGACATGGAATACAGCTCACGATTGTTTTGGACTATTCCAATGGTAGTATATGGTGCTTTTTGGTCATGTTTGGGCACCATTCAGAAATCTCGTTTTTTTGTGGTCCACAGAAGCAAAAAGATCATACAGGTTTGAAATGGCATGTGGGTGAGTAAATAATGAAAGAATTTGGGTGAACTATCTCCTTAATCTTGCCGTCAACATTGTGGGAAAGCATGATCTTTTCGTGAAAGTTATCTTGAGGTTGAAAAAGTAAACCGAGCTTAAATGTTTGGCACACATCTTCAACCACCTGGCAGCTACTTCCTCTACTAGAAGCTTTTCATCTAAACTCTGCACGTTCTTTCCATCAAACACGCCTACCATGACAAAAACAGTCATTACTCTCTATATAGGTTAGGTTTCTTAACGTGACTAATTAGCATAGTCTGAAAACAATCATTCTTGACCTCATTACAACCAGGAAGTGCCCATTGATGTCCAACTATGAACTAGAGCAGGTATTTATTTTATCTTTAACATCTCACAAGCACTACTGCAGCAAAGTCTCTTTTTTACAGGTTGTAAAGCTTCAGTCAAAAAGAATTGTTTTGAATGATCAGTTTATGACAGCGAAATATATCTAAATGTTTTGATATGTTTATGAATGTCTCACTAAAGATCATATGATACTAAGAAGAGTGTTTCTTCTAGTCATTGCATTTAGTGCATTCTAACTACTTCATTCAAGACATGGAAATGTGTCAATTATAGTAGCAAAGTCATATAGAAACTGAAAGCAAACCAGTGGAAAGAATCCAAAAATTTTGAGACAAGGAACAAAAGATCATTCTTTCGTGCTGGCTGAGTTTAGAAATCTGGACGGAATAAAAACCTCGCCGTTACGCAACAGCCGAGAAAACAAAGTTCTAGTTGGAAAATTTGACCTAAACCCTATGTCAGCAAAATAATGTGCTAAATGCCCTGGTTTAGGTTGGAAGTCATTCAGAGTGAGCAGCATTATAGTACTAAAACCTTAGTAACAAAGGAGGCCGTACATACAAAGAAAAACTGTATAAGTAAAAGGTTTATTGCCTCGGCAGGTTTGAAGTATTTTACAGAATTCATTTAAAAGTAAATGAAATTTAGTACAGTAAAAAAAAGCAAACATATCCCATAGGGAGTGCCATATTATTTCTTCCACATAAATGAAATCAGCACAGGCTGAGTAAAACAACCCATACAAGAGTAAATGTAAAGAAGCTTACATGATGAGTGCTTAGTAAATGATTGCTGTACACATATGAACAATAAAATAAACTGATTTGGAAAGCTTGTTTAGGATTGAGACCACCAGTGTGCCTCAAAGAGAGAGGAAAAGGCAAAATATAAACTGCACGTCCCCTACCTATTACATCTGTTCTTCAAAGAATGAATAAAGACAGTTCCTACAAGGAGAATCTTGTCAAATTACAAAACTGTAATGCCTACTGAATGCATATTCACAGTGTATTCACAATTCAGTGGTAATCAAGTAACAGTGTTACAAGTGAAGACTGCACATTAATCTGTCTCGAAGCGAGACGGATTGGCACGCACCGCTGTGTAATGCCCACATGCGAACGCATTTGTTTAGGGCTAAGGCCTCTTATTGTCCACTGTTGTTGTGAAGGACCTTGCATTACAACATAGAAGTTAGTCCATTAAACTGTCAAGCAAGAGCACTTCACACATTCTGTAGCATAGGTTTCTCAGTCGGTAAATCATCGGTGTCCTATAGCAAAAAAGAAAAAGAAAAAAATCACAGTCAGGCTTTTTGGAAATGTTACAGATACTATGATTAAACACGTGTCAAACACAGGACCTTGAGCCCTAAAGCTGTGCTCTGAAAGTATGTGACTGCAACTGGTGTAGGTTTACTTTTGCCATGAGCGCTATTCAAGGAATTGGGCCACTACAGGAAAAGGTTTATTCAAATAGAAATAATAATATAAAAAATGTATATGAAGAGGTCATAAAATCGATTTCTTCAGTGCACCATGGCAAAACTCAAACGTCATTAAGGGTAATATTCTTGGAATTAAAAGAAGATAGACAGAGTGCAACGGACTGAAACAAAAATGCATGTCAGGTGTCTTGAAGCACATTTTTAAGTTCATCTGTTTGCAACTTAACATGACATCTCAAAAGTGTGACGCTTATGCCGTGAGATGCTGAATAAACGGTTCAATTAGTTTTAAAAAAGTAGGCATTCGGTGTGAACAACCCCTTAGACTAGTGTATTTTAGATATTTTTATTGTATCTGGACATTTTTTTTGCTATGATGTTTTGTGTCATTTAGTAAATAATATAAATAAAAAACATTGAAACATATTATATTGACTGTTTACCGTGTTTGTCCGATGTTGTCTTCTGTTCAGTAGGATTAGAAGCATAACAGCCAGTATAAGCACTACTACCGCTATGGGAACACTAACAGAGACAGCTGTGACAGATTCTTCTTCAGTTTGGCCGCCTTTTTCAGGGTTGCTCTCCACTGGTAAAAGAGATATGTTATGAGATATCAATGTCATCATTATCTTTACACTACCACACATTACAGTTTACAATCCTAATTTGTAATACATAAAAAAAAAATGAAGGAAACACAGGCAGAGTTTCTAGCACAATCTCAGCATTTGAAACCCCAGCTCAGAGCCTACATCATTATTCATACTTTAACACAACACAAGTACTGTTTTTTGTTCTTTAGTCTCTGATACCATTCAATAGATGAGCTATTTTATTATCACTGGTTGCACCGCAGATGACGACAATGATGTTTATGATATTGTCGTAGGCTATTCTCTGGTGGCAATAACTTTCGGTTCTGCTGCAGTGGCAACAATTTCAACTTCCTTTGGTTGTCATGAAAGTTCTGCTTTTTAGAAGCTTTTTTCCAACCTGTGATTCTCTTACACGTCATTATCTAACCAGTCCTAGTAGACTACAGCTAAGCAGACTTGCACTTTGAAAAGGGAAGCACACTGAAAGTGTAAAACAGGAAGAGGCTTGCTGTTTCCTGTGACTGCAAGATATTAACTATTGATCTGCTTGGATAAATAAATTAAATTATTAAATAATTAAATAATTAGAAAACTCACCTGTTAAATTAACTTCTGTAGACTCCTTTGACCAGATGTTGTTATCAACACTGTCTAGGGCATGACAGGTGTACAGTCCTGCATCTGCTGTAGAGATGTTGCGGAGCAGCAGGGAACAGTTTCTCTTCTCCTCGTTTAGGAAGAGTTGCGTCCTGTCCACGTAGGAATCATCTATGATGATTTTGTCTTGCGAATGAGCATTCACTACTCTATCACCTTTCTGCCATATCAGCTCTTTAGGGACATTAAAACAGTTAAATGATAAAAGTACATCCTTTCCAACAAAGCCGGTGACATTCGATTTCAACGTTTGTCCCACTGCAGAACCACCTACAAGAACAGTTAGAGACAGTAATTATCATGACAAAATACTCAAATTCCTTTACAAACACTGGAAAGTTTACAAACGTTCCAAGACAGGCAATATGTATTTTTTAAAGGCACTATCAGATATACCAAAAAGAAGAAGATATATACGGCTCTCTAAAGGAACACCAGAATTTTTTTAAATATGGATAAAAAAAATTACAAACTTTTTTAATGTAAATAACATGTATAACAGAATGTGACCAATAAAAAGTATATATTTTTAATGAATAAAGTTATTTATAGGTCCAGAAACATTAAAAAAAGACTCACTCGTGATGAGCAGAAGTGCCAGCAATGCCAAGGGCTTCATGTTTGTCCTGGAGGAGAGAGAAGCAGGTTTTGAAGCATGCTGGAAATTCCCACGTCCTCAAACAAACCAATGGGCTACAAACTAGGCTAAAGGTGCATAGTTTCATGCCAGTAATACATAAATACAAACATCTGCGCTTTGTCCTGGTAAGACACACGATATCATTCGTTAAAAAGAAGAAAACGATGTCCTAGCATCTCAATGCATCGGTGAAATTTATTAGAAGACAGCCCCCCCGCGGGTCACATGAAAACAAATAAAAGAGAAAAAAATTGTTCCCAAAGATTTAGTCATCTGATCATGACTATGGAATGTCCTGTAGCCTAGCCTATAATTGAAAACAAGAGCTCCGCGAAACAGTCGAAGCAAAAGCCATTTTTAATTAAACGTATTACTCTGAAAGCATGAAATTATTCAAAAAAACAGTGATATATCAATATCAACAGACAATGGATTAAAATTTGTTCGGTAAAGAAATACAATAAAAACTAAAAGCACAATATACTGCTGACCTTTGGTCTATATTCCGCTGCAGAAGAAGCACGCGTATCAGATCGCTTGAGGAAAGTGAAGTGAAAAGAATGAAGTTTGTGTCGTTAAGACGCGCCTACATCATCATCCCACTCACGCACCGCAAAACCTATCGGGTGTGACTGAGTGCGCAGTTTTACAGGTAGGTTAGCTGTCAGTTAGGCCTACCTGAACGTGACCTAAAACGTTATGGGTATGTGATTGCAACTGGCACTACACATTACTAGTCTAACTTGTTTACTGTTTTGAACAGCGATACTGGGAGGAAAAAATCCTGACTGAACAAGATGAGCAGCTATGCATTATTGTGTTTCTTCCATTAGATGTCGCTACAGTTTCATTTCTAGGCCGTTTTTACTTTCACTTTTCCCGCTGTTATTGTCAAGCAAATAAGACTTTATTGATCACGTTGTCACATTATATGAAGTAGCCTACGTTAACAGTTAGTTGTATCTTGCAGCTGCAGTTTCAGCCATATTTCACAAATGAATATCCATTGTGATTCGAGCAGATATTGTAATCTAATACGCTTTTGCATTTATATTCAAAAATGACGAGATGGCGCGCGAGCCAGATATTTGACGCCACATCCTTGTGTAAGTTACACAACGATGTGGCGTCAAATATCTGGCTCGGATAGCATTTTCAAATGGCACGTATAGCCCTCACCTGTAACAGGTGAGGGCTATACATGCCATTTGAAAATGCAGAATGGAGAATTGCCATGATTTGTCATTATATGGATTCAGAAGATAAGCCAACTACTTTTATGGTCATCTTCAAAAATGTAGTAGCCTATATAAAAAAGTACATATAGCTAGGTTTGGAACTACACGGGTGTCAGTAAATAAGGGCTAAACTTTAAGTTTCTAGTAAACTATATGGCATATAAATCCCAAAAGTAGGCTACCTACAGTTTGACTTAGTCTCTCACTTGCCTTTGGACACACTTTTGTTTGTTTTTTTGTTTTTTTTGTTAGGTCTTGATCTTTGTGTTGATCTGTGTCATAACAAAACAAAATGTGAATACAGAACATAATAAATTAGCATAAATAAAAATGTAAATCTATATATAACTCAGAAATACATTATTTGTGTTTTCACATGCTATGCCTTTTCTTGAATCTATAATAGATTCAAAACAAAATTACAGCTTAAATGCAAATGACACATAATAAAAATATTCTGCTACAAGTAGTAGACCTAGTTACCCTCACATATCACCTGTCATATTTCATCTCAAGTATTCCTTTCACTGACACTATCTCCTTTCTAAGTACACCAATGCTGAATGTTTATTTCACTCTTTGTTTAGATTATTTTCTTTTTAAATAAGTTATCATTTATATTTTTTATGATGGTATTACATAGCTTAAGATTGAACTATAGAATTAAATTAAATTATAGAAAAGCCAATTGAAAAACAGCAAAAAGGAATAATTCTACAGTCATGGCCAAAAGTTTTGGCAGTAACAAAAATGTGTTTTGCAAAGTTTGCTGCTTAAACTGTTGTGGTGTTCATTCACATTGTTTCTAGATTATTGTGTAGAGTGATCAGATGCATTTTAAATAATTGCTAAAAGCTTCATTGGCCAAAAAATGAACTTTTCACAAAAAGTTTTTTGATCCTGACACAAAATGACCAGCTAACAGTAATTGACTAATCATATATGAAGCACATGTGCACATGTGAAAGTGTGAATGAGTACTAGTCAGGTGAAATCACTATCATACTAATTCGATTTTAAGAGCAGCTATAAAAGGAGGGAAGAAGCGCTTCCAATCATTGTGTTCTTGTTAGCAATGGTTACCTCCAAAGAAACACGTGCAGGGTGTTGTGCCAACAGTGACGCATCCTGAGACATGTGTGGGGTTGCTGTTCAACCAAGGGAGTGGGCTCTCTCATAATTCTGCCCACAAACACTGCCATGAATAAAGAATGGTATCAAAACGTCCTGAAAGAGCGACGACTTCCAACGATCCATTAGCAATTTGGTGATCCGTGCATTTTCCAGCATGGAGCACCATGTCACAAAGCAGGAGTGATAAAGAAGTGGCTCGAAGATCATTACATTGAAATTTTGGATCTGTGGCCAGGCAACTCCCCGGATCTCAATCCCATAGAGAACCTGTGGTCAGTCCTCAAAAGGCGAGTGGACAAGCAGAAGCCCACAAA
>NW_015636845.1:658353-659617 GCF_001515625.1 Sinocyclocheilus rhinocerous
GACAAGCAGAAGCCCACAAATTGTGATCAACTCCGAGAACTAATAAGGCAAGAATGGATCGCCATCAGTCAGGATTTGGCCCAGAAGCTAATATCCAGCATGCCAGAGAATTGTGAATTGCAGAGGTTATGAAGAACAAGGGTCAACACTGTAAATATTGACTCCTTTTTTTTTTTTTTTTTTGCCAATAAAAGCCTTTAAAGGAGTCATATGATGTTGCTAAAAAATAACATTACTTTGTGTATTTGATGTAATGAAATGTGTTTATGCGGTTTAAGGTTCAAAAAACACATTATTTTACCACATACTGTACATTATTGTTTCTCCTCTATTCCCCGCCTTTCTGAAACGCGTCGATTTTTACAAAGCTCATTGGTCTGAAAAGCGTTAAACGTGCATATATGTATAAAACGACTATTATTGTAAAATAATGTTCTAATCTGTATAGCTTCATTTATAGTTTGCTACGCAGTTATTAGACACTGTGGTCCATAAACATTCAGAAAAGACTCACTCATCATCAGCAGAAGTATCAATGCCAGGGTCATCATGTCAGTCCAAGAGGATAGAAATTTTGAAGTAGATATGCGCTGCTAGAACTCGTAACCTCTCAAATAAAAATAAAAAAGGAAATTAAAATAGCATTTACCTAACGACTACAGGCTATATTTCCGTTATTTAACGGAACGCAACTTTGTTTCCGTTTTTAACCACAGTTTGAGGCACTTGTAGCATTCCGCGCACTTTCACCGGATGTAACGGAGAAGTTTATGGTCCTATCATTTTAAGTTACCTGAAAGAGACCTAGAACTTTTACGTAACATGCATGGATTTGCACTTGACTAGCCTGACGTGTTTACTGTTTGTTTTAAAACGTTTGTGAAAACAAAATCTCCAGACTGGACAAATAGGCTAAATCTAAAATCTTCAATGAATTGTTGCGTTAATGCCATAAGATGGCGCTGGAGGACTTTTAGTTCCCTTTCCATTCAATTTTTTTTCTAGTTCTTTTCTCTGTATTTAAAATAAGTTTTGACCCTGTTGTCACAGCCACAAGACCACACTTTACCTAGATATATAAGGGAAAGATAGGGCAGAAATTTTCGCCATGCAAATACTTTTAATATAATTTGATACTGAGAAACGTTAATTAATAACCATTTGAGTGTGTACCATTTCCTATTGTTTCAATAATTCATGCATGTAGCCAATTTCTTCCCTTACGAAAATTAATCATGGTTTTATTGTAGTAAAAGTGTGTGTG
>NW_015636845.1:659631-664731 GCF_001515625.1 Sinocyclocheilus rhinocerous
TATCCCCCCCATAGAATAATAATTATTATTATTTCTATAGCTATAAAAAGGTGTTACACTAAAATACTGCTATACTGTTGTTTAAAACGGCTTTGCGGTTGTCCCCTGCTTGCTTGCTGTTTATTCATTCCAGTGTTTTGATGTATCGGTTCAATTCTGCGGTTTCCTCACTGACCGCCTTCGATCTACAACTCCACTTCTCTTGCACACTCTCCAGACGTGTGGTCAGCTGACTTTGACTGGAGCAGCTGTGTGCAGTCGCGCATTCTCACAAAGCACAACCAGCACAGGCGATAGGGGAGCACGGAACTGAAAATCGCCACAGAAAAACCCTGATCCGCTCAGGACGTTCATCCATCAGGACGTGCTACATTTGGGAACACGGCCATGGGTATGGACCGTACGGTATTCCTGCTGTTAATGCTGACGACTCTGTCGCTCGCCATCGAGGTAAGAATAGTGATTGTGTAATGGAGAAGGAGCTTGATTCTCCTCCATACTTTAAAGGACGGCCTGGGAGCGAAGTGGGGGAAAACGCAAAGCGAGAGCATGACACGGATGCAGACAGACATTTTGAGCGCTGCGGGATTGTCAGTGGCGTATTCCAGCAGGATCATGGTTCTTTCTAATGCAATGGGTTTTCTTTGCCATCATTGTTTTAAATCAATAAAAAAGTGTTGGGTGGAGGCTACTGGTGCAGCAGGATCGCTCGATTTACACTAATATTAGGCATAACATAACAGGCGAGCTTGAGAAAGTGATACATATCATTGAGAAAAGACGTGCATCATTCTGGCATCTTTATAGGAAAGCATTAACTTGTTTTTATATTTGGGAGTCATCTGCTCACCTTCATAAAAAAACATCAGATTCACATTCGAAGGACGTGCTGATAAAGAATTGCACGGTGGAAAATGCTGATATGGCGGTTGTACGTTGCTGTACCCGTTAAGTTTTTATGTTTGAACAAACAAATGTGGGTAAGAGGACATGAACTCGTGTCATGCAGATGCGGCTGGTGAAATCATGTAAACCGTGACTGACAGCTCTTTGTCAACGAGGCATGTATTAAAGAACGCAATCCCTCATCACTTGCAATATATACACAAAATAAAGAAACATAAACCATACTGCTGGTTTGCACGATTGCAGTGCTCCATTTTGGGCGAATAAATGCTGTGACAGCAATCCGGCGGCCCTCCTTAACCATTCGAGCATCAGAGGAAAATCATTCTCTCTGCGGCGCCTTTGCGCATCTAATATTTACACGAGTGTTTATGATGGGATTTGTTTTGCTATGTGGGGATGATTGTTAAAATGCGTAAATGCTGTGGGACTGGTTCATGGTGGAGAGATTTTTTAAGGAATATTACAAAAAGATGTTAGTTGACCGAAGCAAGATGGCGTCAGTGAACTGCGGCGTTTCATTTTTTTATCCATACGGGGTAAAGGCAAAGATCTGCTCTGGATGGATTTAACCTGTTTCTCGCGCCCACAAACAGAAGCGGTTTATGCGTTGCATGCACAGATTATTTTTATGTTGGTACTTGCATGTTTTTGCACGTTTCTTTATTGACACCTGGTACGTTTAAACAAATAATAGAGATATGTAATTCTATACTGCATTTCCATAATATAGGCCTACATATACTTGTGGTGTTAGTGTTCAATATGGCATATGCCTATGTGATACCAATATCAGGGTGCAAATAAGAATCAGGGCGTTTAGGTGTGCCACCCCCATATTGAATCCCTCTGAGGTAAACATAATGTAGGAGGGAATATCTTAAAGTCTGTAAAATATAGGTCAATATTAGAAACATTTCAACATTATTGTTTCAGTTACCATGAAAGTTCCAATGCCAATCTGTGTATTTTTTACATCGTATCAAACAGGCCCTCACAAAGAAAATGAGGTTACTATCCTGTTTTATGAAGTTACCTGATCTTAGCATATGATTCCCCTCTGGTTATTTTGTGGGCGACCAATTTGTAACGTTATAGGAAGGTTCTTCTTAGGTGTCATTTTTAGCAACCATGAACTAATGTTCCCATTCTGGGAACCAAAAATTGGGACACTGCTCAAGCTTTGTCTGCTCAGATCGGTATTAGATAATGTATAATTAAAATAAATAGGTACTGTAATTGTTTTTCCACATTATTATTATTGATTAACATGTCAATAATATCACAACAACTGTATGAAATCATATATATGTGGGTCTTAGTCCATGTGTGTTAGCTTTGAGGTCATCTGCTACTTAATTCCTACACATTGACTAAATTCATGTCAATTATACTGAAGGGATCATCAAAACTGAGTAAAAAAAGTGTGGCTTATTGTGGTAGGCAACATCTGAGTTTCCTAAAAAATGACCCCTTGTAAGTCACTATATAATTTGCACACTGACTGCTGCAAGAAATAAGACCCTCAAGATTTTTTCATTAAAGGTGTCATTTGTATTTAGTGTGCCAAAACAAGCTTTGAGAGTTTGTGTTGTCACCTCTTTACTGGTCACCATATCCATGAACAAGCTGTTTTGCCTGAAAGCTCCCATGCTTAGTTTGCCTATAATTAGTAAATCTGTTTTCAGTCAGCCTCCATCTAAAAAAGGGCTTCCTTTGTTTGACTGGGAAATGTCAGTGGAACATGTAAACATGGTCGGTTTTAAATTATGTCTTTGAGTGCAAGTACAAAAACTAGCTCATTGATTTTGACAACCTTAAAAATGAAGCCAGAGCTGAATGGCTCTTGAAAGCTGCACATTTCATTTTGATAGATGCACTAATGTGGATCCTGAGCTGCTATGACAACCTGGCTGAGATTGATATTCGCAGATGATTAGCTTTCGCGAATGGTTCAGCGGCTGTGTCAATATTAAAGCATTTCATATATCACACATTGACAGCAAAATGGTCATAATCCCATCTAAACAGCACATGTAAACCGATCTATAGCTGATATACAGCTCATTGCCGAAGTTAAGACCATTTTGTGTCTAACACATGGTTTTCCTAAAGAGCTAACTACTGTACTGCGGCCAGCATAATTACAGTATTCTGTTTTAAATTGCCCTGCAGCAGAGGGATGCTTTATTGCACTGTAACCCTAAATATAGAAAAAATATCCCTAGACAGAATCTACCTATCTACCTACCTATCTACCTATCTACCTATCTATCTATCTATCTATCTATCTATCTATCTATCAGTCTAATGGGAGAGATGCATATTTTAGACAGCTGGCTGTAGCAGCACTTCCACTGGTTGTTATTCAGGACAAAAGGGGGAAAACACAACAGTCCCATAATTCCTCGCGCTCAGTTGAACAGACTGGGTGGGTCTGGTTTTAAGGAACCTTTGTGACACACTGGGTCGAGGCCAGGCCAAAGACATACAAAAGAGGACCGCCGTTGTTCTCCCTGTCTCTCTCTCACTCTCTCTCTTTCTCACTGACTTAGTTTATGAATTGAATGTCTTCTGAATATGTTTTTCTTTAGTCTTCCACTAATTTTCAGGCCCTTAAAAACTCTTTTACCCCAAACTCGTACTTCTTTCTCATATATTTATCCCTTTCTTTCTTATATTTAAATATCTTCCCATCCACTTCAAGAGATTAGATTGTATTTAAGGCTTTTAGTTCTGAAGTGAAGAGATATGTAGTGTTTTATATTGTACATTATGTAACTGGCATTGTGGCTCTAAAACAGATTAATATTTGTATACAAGCATTTGTCAGATGTAGAGAGTTTTTTTTACCAGTTGAGTTGTTTCCCATTTTATATTGAGCTCTCAGCATGTAGTTTTATATTTTAGTCAGAAAGAATTAAATTAGTTTGATAATTCACTTTTTAGTAGTGCTGTCAAACGATTAATCGCGAATAAAAGATGATCCAGAATAAAAGTTTTTGTTACCCTAAATATAGAAAAAATTATCTACCTACCTATCTACCTACCTATCTACCTATCTATCTATCTATCTATCTATCTATCTATCAGTCTAATGGGACAGATGCATATTTTAGACAGCTGGCTGTAGCAGCACTTCCACTGGTTGTTATTCAGGACAAAAGGGGGAAAACACAACAGTCCCATAATTCCTCGCGCTCAGTTGAACAGACTGGGTGGGTCTGGTTTTAAGGAACCTTTGTGACACACTGGGTCGAGGCCAGGCCAAAGACATACAAAAGAGGACCGCCGTTGTTCTCCCTGTCTCTCTCTCACTCTCTCTCTTTCTCACTGACTTAGTTTATGAATTGAATGTCTTCTGAATATGTTTTTCTTTAGTCTTCCACTAATTTTCAGGACCTTAAAAACTCTTTTACCCCAAACTCGTACTTCTTTCTCATATATTTATCCCTTTCTTTCTTATATTTAAATATCTTCCCATCCACTTCAAGAGATTAGATTGTATTTAAGGCTTTTAGTTCTGAAGTGAAGAGATATGTAGTGTTTTATATTGTACATTATGTAACTGGCATTGTGGCTCTAAAACAGATTAATATTTGTATACAAGCATTTGTCAGATGTAGAGAGTTTTTTTTACCAGTTGAGTTGTTTCCCATTTTATATTGAGCTCTCAGCATGTAGTTTTATATTTTAGTCAGAAAGAATTAAATTAGTTTGATAATTCACTTTTTAGTAGTGCTGTCAAACGATTAATCGCGAATAAAAGATGATCCAGAATAAAAGTTTTTGTTTACATAATATATATGTGTGTGTACTGTGTATATTTATTACACACACGTGCATGTATATATTTAAGAAAAATTTTATATTTCTATATTAAATATATGTATATATAATATAAATTATACAAATATAAATATATGTAAATACATGTAAATGTTTTTAAAATATATCCTGTATGTGTGTGTATTTATATATACATAATAAATGTACACAGGACACACACATATATTACATAAACAAAAACTTTTATTTTGGCTATTATTTAGCAACGTTTGACAGCACTACTTTTTAGTAACGCACAATCTTCAGTGTTCAAATAATGTGTGAGACCATATATATAGTCAACACTGTGTGATACACTGGGGGTATGGCTTAGTATGGAGAAAAACAACCCCACCTTAGTTATCA
>NW_015636845.1:664921-665291 GCF_001515625.1 Sinocyclocheilus rhinocerous
CTTTTTTTCAGCAAGGATGCATTAAATTGATCAAAAGTGACAGTGAAAACTTACATTGTTACAAAAAATCCAAATAAATGCTGTTCTTTTGAACTTTCTAGTCAACAAAGAATCCTGAAAAATTTATACAATGTATCAAATGTATATTGAAAAAAATTGATTGTTTCCACAAACGTATTATGGAGTAGGCTACAACTGTTTTCAATATTAATAAAATAAATGTTTCATGAGCACCAAATCAGCATATTAGAATGATTTCTGAATGATCATGTGACACCGAAGGCTGGAGTAATGGCTGCTGAAAATTCAGCTTTGTCATCACAGAAATAAAATACATTTTAAAATATATTAAAATTGAAAACAGTTCTTT
>NW_015636845.1:665360-729409 GCF_001515625.1 Sinocyclocheilus rhinocerous
ATTGCTGTTTTTCCTCTTTACATTGTCATCCTTTCTCTGTCTGTAAGTCTGATTGTAATTAGAACAGTCAAGCAATAAAAAATGTGATCTGATTACTTCAATGATCAGCTGATTAACTAATCAAGTTAATGACAGTTGATCGTATATATCAATATTTGCTGAGAAAAGCCCTTGCATGAAGACAGCTGAAGATCATAGGCTTATGTGATAATTGTTCCTCATGTTACCGCTGATTTTGCCAGGTGCCATCGGATGACTCCGTGGGCTTGTTGGCGGAGCCCCAGGTGGCCATGTTTTGTGGGAAACTCAACATGCATATCAACATCCAGAGTGGCAAGTGGGAGCTGGATCCAACTGGCACCAAGAGCTGCATCGGCACCAAAGAGGGCATCCTTCAGTACTGCCAAGAGGTAATGAGAGAAAAGAGAGAAATAAATTAGAATGAGTTCTGCTGCAGTGTCCGTGTTACTTGTCAGTAGTTACACAGATTGTAAAACATTATTGTATCGTGACTACTTTAGTATATACTTTATATAATGATGAGTCCCCAGATGAGTCCTCTGCACAATGTGACTTTACTGCAGCCTGGAGTTGAACTGCTGGTTTCGTCTGGCCAGAGGAGAACTGGCCCCCCGACTGAGCCTGGTTTCTCCCAAGGTTTTTTCTCCATTCTGTCACCGATGGAGTTTTGGTTCCTTGCTGCTGTCACCTCTGGCTTGCTTAGTTGGGGACACTTAATTTCCAGTGATATCGTCGACTTGATTGCACAGACCCTATTTAAACTGAACTGAGCTGGATGATGACATCACTGAATTCAATGATGAACTGCCTTTAACTGAAAATTGAGTGTTTACTATTGTCCTTTTGCATTATTGACACACTATTTTCCTATTTAATGCTGTAAAGTTGCTTTGACACAATCTGTATTGTTAAAAGCGCTATAAAAATAAAGGTGAATTGACTTGACTTAATGACAATCACAGTAATTAATAGCCAAGGGCCTGAGTATTACATAAGCATGTCAAATTCTATTAAGTGGTTGACTCGTATGAGTTTTTCAATGGCTGATGATGTTATTTAGATAGCAGTGTGGACTATAGCCAATACAATGCCAATATACTCTACCGTTCAGAGGTTTGGGGTCAGTAAGAATTTTTTCAAGAAATTAATACTTCTATTGAGCTATGGTATGATCAAAAGTGACAAAGACATTTTTTAATGTTGCAAAAGATTTTTATTTTAAATGAATGCTGTTTTTTAATAGAGCATCTTGAAAATTATTTTAACAGCTTTCATAAAAATATTAAGTAAGGAACAAAATTGTTTTCAACAATGATAATAATGAAGAAATATATATATATACAGTGGGTACGGAAAGTATTCAGACCCCCTTAAATTTTTCACTCTTTGTTATATTGCAGCCATTTGCTAAAATCATTTAAGTTAATTTTTTTTCCTCATTAACTTTAAAAGAAATGTGACCAAATGTATTAATGCTGACTGGTGATGGGGAAAAAAGTAATTTAAAAATTAGTTTTCAGCCACAAAATTTTCATTTCAGCACATCACTATTATTTATATTTTCCACATTCTGATATGTCTTCTGACTTCCCATTGAATAAAATCAAGGGATCTTTTTACTCATCGTATAACGCATAACCTGTGTTTTACTTGGAAATAGGTCAGATTATGAAAGTAAAATGGGTTGCCAATGGCTTTTCTGTTTTCTGTTCAACATCATCTGGTAATTGTACCCTGTCTTGACTCCCACAGGTTTACCCAAACCTCCAGATCACTAACGTAGTGGAGGCCAACCAGCCCGTCAGCATCCAGAACTGGTGCAAAATGGGTCGTCACCAGTGCCGCAGTCACACGCGCATTGTGGTCCCCTACCGCTGCCTGGGTGCGTATGTGTGTTTACATAAAGACTATCCTTCAACGTGACGCTTACATCAGAGTACTCCGCCACTCCTGGGGTATTAACCTGGATTTGTGAGACATTAAACTAATGCTTTTAACTTGGCTGTTGTGTGATTTCCTATCATCCTTCTGCATCAGATAAGATGAGATTCATGAAAATACAACCTTTGCTCAGGATATTTTACCCTCCAAGGTACATATCAGAAGAAATCTATCTGAGCACCTGGTGAGCAAATGTTTGCTTTTTTTTATTAGTTGGGGAGTTTGTCAGCGATGCCCTCCTCGTCCCAGATAAATGCAAGTTCCTGCACCAGGAGCGAATGGACATGTGCGAGAGTCACCTGCACTGGCACACAGTGGCCAAAGAGGTCAGAGGTCACACCACATGACATTTACATATTCACAAAGTTTTAGAGCCACATGCAGCTGTAATTTGTGCCAGAACAAGCCAAATCCGGCACCTATTTTAGTGGATACCCAACTTACATGCTTCTGAAAAGACATTTACTGTATGCTATGACTTGTATATGTGTTTAATATCAGATTTCTTCTGTTTTTGTTAACCAGAAACAACCAAATATATCAATCCTATTTGCATGGTGCTGACAGATTATGATTGAATAGGATGTATAATTAATCTCTAGCCACAAGAGCGTTCTACTTATAGCTGTATGATGACTCAGCACCTTATACCTCTCTCGCTTTCGTTCTCGCTCGCTCGTTCCCTGTGGCTGGTCCTCTGCAGAACTGTGGTGATCGTTCCATGAATCTCCATGACTACGGCATGCTGCTGCCATGCGGCATCGACCGTTTCCGTGGTGTAGAGTTTGTGTGCTGCCCTATGGAGGAGCAGAAGGAATTAGACAGCGAGGAGCAGGAGGAGGCCAACTCAGATGTGTGGTGGGGCGGCGCAGAGGCCGAGTATACTGACGGCAGGTACACAAACACAAGCAGTTCTTCAAAACTCTCTTACTGACACTGTCTTTTACTGACTTTTGTTACAAATTATATTATCAAGAGGTATACAAATTATATATTTTTTTAAAAATCTAATGGATAAATCATTTAAAGTAACAGATTTTTTACAATTTTCTATGTCCCCACCTTGAGCTGTGTGAACTCCACAAGTTTGTGTAAAATCTGATGATTATGTTCTCCAGCCTGATTTGGGAAAGATGACAGGCATCCTCTACATTTTGAGAGTCAGAATTTATGCTAAATATAGGTTGGAAACAGTGCTAGATATTTTCAAATTGAAAATATATTTAGTTTAAACTTTCAAACACCAAAATATTTTGCCAAATGTGCTTTTTATAAGAGGCAAGAAAATACATTTCTAACAATGGATTATGAGTGAATTTAGGGCAGTATATTGAAATTGAAAAAATATGAAAATGGCCAAAAATGTGTAAGGAAATACAAGTAACTTATTGTAAATATATTTTAAAATCTATATTAGCAATTTATATTTGGCTATTTATGTATAATATAATATAATACAAATATATCTAATGAAAAGAAATTGAAATAATATATCTAATTATTTTTGCTGTATGTGATATTTGTGCTTTAACTGAAGAACATTTAACCTGAACAGAGAAGTTCACATGATCAGTGTCACCAACTTGTTTGATTAGTGCCTAAGAAATAAATATTTTCTTAAATATTTCACGTTCATATTTAATTAATTTTTTCATGTTTAACATTTTTCACACTTCTATGAATCTATTAATTTTCTGGTTTAAATTCAATTTTGAATCCCATATCTTCAGTGTAGTCTTAGAAATGTATTTGTCATCATTTATGCATCACAGCATACTGAGAGAACAGGCCCCGACCAAACCTGAGCCTGCTGTGACAGAGGATGATGAGGATATCACCAATGAAGAAGAGGAAGTCTGGGATAACGATGAAGATGGTGACGGTGAAGATGATGACGATGAAGACACAACTGATGAACAAGACACCAGTGAGCAGACCTCCAACGTTGCCATGACAACCACCACCACTACCACAACAGAGTCTATAGAGGAGGTTGTGCGAGGTGAGATTTCTATATGCATATATGTCCATATGTTGACATTATACATTTCAGTGGTACATTTCCAAACATTAGAACTATGAATACTAATGAGCTCATGTGGCATTTCAGGACATGAAGTTTGAACCGTCATTGTGTAGTTCCTTAAATGGGCAAAACTTGAGCAAAACCTTACATATGAACACTTAAACAAATCCACTGAGTGTCTCTTCCCCGTCAGCGGTATGCTGGGCCCCTCCTCGGTCGGGGCCGTGCCATGCCAAGCTATCCCGCTGGTATTTTGTAGCACAGATGGGCCGGTGCGCCCCCTTCATGTTTGGGGGCTGCGGGGGTAACCGCAATAACTTTGAATCTGAGGAGTACTGCATGGCTGTCTGCAGCAGCAGCGTGTGTAAGTCCAGACGTCTCCTGAGAGGAAGTACATCTCTCCGCTAACCAGCACATCGTCTCTTTCTCACTTTCTTCACTTAATTCGTGCCAAACTCACAAGCTCAGCAGATGGCTGGATGCTTTAGCTCGCATGGATTACAGGTCTCTGTGAGGTGACTGTATAGGCAGAGCGTCTTGTTCTTTTAGTTTAACCTCCTGCTGTCTTTTCTGAGCACTCAAACTTTTCTTTAACTCTCCATCTGTGTCTCCTGAATCTACAGAACCATGGTAAAAGAAAAATAATATTGTTGTGATTAGGCCTGTCGCAATAATCAATATATCGACTTATCGCACAATATGTGTACATGACCTCAATAATTTTTGGTGATGCAATATATTGCTCATTATATTTACATTTATATTTATATTTATGAATGTCACCTTGTTTTTTGCATTCCATTTGCGCCTATGTCTTTTGCAGCTTCTCGTACATAACGTGGTGTAGTCTAGTTCAAATTTAAAAAATGCTTCTACAAAAAAAGTTTCATCTGCAGATATGGCCTTGTTTAGGGATGTGTGCCTTTGTGCATACGGCTATCTGACTGCTAAGTAGTGATTGTGTTTTTCAGCAATAGTGTGCACCCTTAATTTACAGAGAAAAGAAGGTATGGGGAAAATCTGTAGATGGAAAAATCTCCTTAGAAGTTCTTTGTGCATTTTTTCTTTTTTCTACTTGTTACTTTGCACTTTTTGTTAGAAAATGTTTTTGTTGTCATTTGAAAGTGTGTAGGCACATAAGTGTGTATGGTACATGCATAATACTGAATAATCAAGAATATTACAGAAACTTCTAGAATGTTCCCATCCTTGCAAAAGCAGAATATCTTGAAAAAATGAGATAGATAGATAGATATAGATAGATTTTTTATCTAAATGGAAATGCTCTCAATACTGTAGTTAGAGTGGTTTTTGAGTGTCAGCCTCTAGAGGTTTCGAGTAGATACTTACAAATTTGATAGTGTGAATGTTTGTTTGTACTTTTGTCTGTTTTGAGAACACCTGCATCTCAGTGAGTGTATTTCTTAACCTGCTGAACACTGCATTTCTCTACGTCCCTCCCCCATTCTCTCTCTCCGTTTGCGTTTATCTCTGTGTGTGGGCCAGTGATGGAGCTGTAGTCGGCCTCAGGTCAGACCGGTCTGTGGCAGCGGTTCAGTGGGCGGTTTCCGCTCGGTTAAGCACAATGCTGGACTCTGTGGGAAAGTGACAGCGGAGCAGCCCTCATCCTGACAGGGCATATTCCTCGCAGCCAGTTTGGCTGTTCCCGCATGCTCGCTGTCAGAAAGTGTCACAGCAGCTTCACAGGAGCTGCTGCAGAACACGCACATGAAATACAGCTCTCACACGCTCCACACACACATACAGCGGCACAAAAAAAGTATTTGGACACTTGTGCCACACTTAAAAATGTCACTGCATTATAAAATATCAAACCACCTTGCATTTATTTTTAAAAAAAGAAATTCACAGGCCTACTTTTCAAATAAAACAGTTTACAAAAAGACATCAGGTTTAAAAAAGTAAAACAGTAAATATACTGTTTAAAATTTTACTATAACATATCTGCATGTCTTTATAAAATTTAAGCTGAAAACTCCTTACTTTTAGAATACTTTTAAATTACTTTTAAATTATTGATGCACATTGTTATAAATTAGGTTCCGCATATTTATATATATGTTTCTCTATTAAATGCAGTCATATTCATATATTATTAAGTGTCTTAAGTGTCAAAACACTTTTTGGGGTCACTGTATGTACACAAATGTACCGTACTGGATGATTTTTCAGCATGAAAGCTCTTTTAACTCTCTGAGCGCACCTAAAATATGCAATATAGCAACCTTTGGCAAAAGCTATCTCACATAAATGTTTCTGTCTCTGCTAACCAATTTTAACCTGCACCTGAACTAGCTGTTCTTTCCCAGGAGTCTTTGCTGTCTTTGCCGTAAGGAAGATTCTCTGGCTCATATATATCTGGGGGTTTTTTTGGCTTTCACTGAACAAGACTTCTCACTTTCTCTAGTGCCGACCATGGCCCCGAGCCCTGCTGATGCTGTGGATCGTTACCTGGAAGCTCCAGGGGATACGAATGAGCACACCCGCTTCCAGAAGGCAAAGGAGAGCCTGGAGGCCAAACACAGAGAGAAAATGTCAGAGGTGGGAACCTGAGTAGAGTGATACATTTGCAGTGGGGCAAAGTTATTTTACAAAAACAGGCTGGTGGGGCAAAGTTATTTTACAAAAACAGGCTGGTGGTAGTAGGGCCGGACAATAGCACTAAAAACATTTGATAGGATTTCGAAATATATAGGATTCAACATATATGTTTATGTATATGAGTGTGTTTCAATGGTGATTTGTTTTAAATCATAGGAACTATAATTTCATCATTTCAAGTTGTAGATTTAAAAAGGTTATTGCAGAAAATAACACAGTTCAGTTAAAATAATCAATGCTAGTTTTCCACACCATTTTCCACTAAATTAACAAGAGAGCGGACTATATTTAATCATTTTCATTCATATACACAACAGTTTTTAGTAATAAATAGCTATCTTTACCTATATATGTATTTTAGTAAAATATTTAAAGCATAAAAATAAAACATGGATTCCCGTGAACAGTTTTAGTGATCAGAGTTTAAGTAGCAGTAGTAAATCTTTTGATATTTTAGAGAATTAGAATTTAATTTGAATATCTATTTATTAATCTGTCTATATTAAAACCTGCGTTTAACTATACTTCTGTCATGACAACTCTCTATGCATGTGGTCTTGGCAGAATAGATCTGCTACGCTACTGCGGCAGAGCAAGTACCAAGACTTGCTACTGCCAATACATCCACAACATGCTGCTGTGAGCATGTAAGAAATATTGCTGCTGCAAATATAGCATGCATGAAATAACCCCCATATAGCATACTTGAATCACCTGGTAGCAGATCTATACAGGTGGAGCTGGGGAAGGTGGAGGGTTTCTGAAGTAAGCTGCAACTGCTACAGCAAGCACTAATCATACATTTGAATGTTGAGCAATGTTGAGCTCATTGGCTACTGATACAGGAGAGAACCAAACAGCTGTGCCATGTGATAATGATGTCATTAGGTCAGATTGAGTTAGACCTATCGGACTGCGCCATCTAGAGTTTCATGCCAGAACTCTGTATTTTTTTAATAATACATTTTGTAATAAATAGCAATCTTTACCTACATATATGTTTTACTAAAACATTTAAAGCATAAAAATTAAACTTGGATTTCCATTAACAATTTGAGTGATGACAGAAATCGCTTACTCAGAGTTTTGAATCAGTTCAGTGAGAGTTTGAAGTGATTCATGAAACTGTATCAACTATTTAAATGTATAAACTTGACTGCATTTCCAAGAAGTTTGTTAAAGCCTTAAAGTATAATTATGGATGGTAATGTATAATTAAATATATACATTCAAAGCGGAATTTTTGTAATTTCATTGTTTGAAGAAAAAAAAAGTAAAATATTGTATTTTCAAAAAATGGTGTTAAAATAGTATTAATAGTAAATTAATATTTAGTTAGGAGCAATTATTTATTAATACATTATTTTTTTAATTATTTATTTACATTATTATATTCTTTTATTTTATATATGTATTACCATTGAACATGTCAAAAAACATGGTTTTTGTTAATAAGTGTTCAGAATTCATTTGATGACTCTGTCCTTTGTTTTCTCTTATCTCCGTTCAGGTGATGAGAGAATGGGAGGAGGCAGAGAGACAGGCGAAGAATCTTCCTCGTGCTGATAAGAAGACCATAATTCAGGTAGCCTCTCAGCTCATAATAATTGTGAATGGGATATGTTGGCTGATTATTCATAAGCAGTGAACAGTGGAGAGTAAACAACATGTATTGTTCATGTAATGTAGTGATATGTGAATCTGTTATATAAAGCACGTAGCGGGGTTGCAGTTCAAGTGCATTCAGATTTAGCAGTACAGCATACATTAAAGTGGAGAGTGGATTTTCAAGGGGATTGAAAGGCTTGCGGTTTTTTATACTTCAGGATTAAATGGCTGCTGGCTTTGTGTTCATTGGTATTTCTATAGCGCTTCCAGGAGAAGGTGGAGGCGTTGGAGAAGGAAGCGGCCGGGGAGAGACAGCAGCTGGTAGAAACCCACATGGCACGAGTGGAAGCTCTGCTGAACGACCGTCGCCGTCAGGCTCTGGAAAGCTACCTTAGCACCCTGCAGTCTGATCAGCCTCGGGTATTCACACATAACCATAGTCCTGAACTACAAACAAAATGGCATATGTTCCACAAATGTGTTAACAGTAGTAATTAGTTTCATTTGTTTGCCACAATGTCTCTCATCTGCTAATGTAATATCTGTGTTATGGATAAATGGCAACCGCTATCCAAGAAACACCTGTTTTGTCCTGTGTCCCATCTCGTACAGCCTCGACAGGTCCTCAATCTGTTGAAGAAGTACATACGAGCGGAGCAGAAGGACAGGCAGCACACTCTCAAACACTTTGAGCATGTGCGAGAGGTGGATCCCAAGAAGGCGTCTCAGATTCGGCCCTTTGTAAGATTGTCAAGCTGTTCTTTCCTACTTCAGACATAAAATGTGCAGACACTTCAGACTTCAGTTTGACTGCTTGTGCCCATAGGTGATGACCCATCTGCGTGTGATTGAAGAACGCATGAACCAATCCTTGGGGTACCTCTACAAGGTGCCACAAGTGGCTAATGAAATCCAGGACCAAGTGGGTAAGTGTGAGGCGGTTTATTTAGTGCTAAATTCACTTGCGTATCATTTGGGGAACTTGTTTTCAAACTGGGTTCTGCTGATTTAGGAGAATTTAAAAAATAATTTTAATAATGAGAAATAAAATACAAATATGCACATAATTAAAATAATAATAATCTAAGTTCATCTCTCTTACCAGCAATACATATCCACTACTATTCTGGGTTTGGAGTCAGTCAAATGTTTAATGTTTTTGAAAGAAGTCTCTTTATGCTCACCAAGGCTGAACTAAAATATTATTTCCAAAAAAAAAAAAAGAAAGAAAAGAAAAACTTACAGACCCTTAATTTTTGAATGGTAGTGAATACTTCAAAAATTACATTCATTATGAAACATACTATATTTAATCTTGTATTCTAATCTGCCATTAAAAAAGCCTCTCATTCTTTCTTTCTCCAGCTTTGCTGATTCAGCGTGACCAGGCTGAAGTCACCCAACAGTTGTCGTCTCTCCAGAGTAAGATGAGGGTGAGCTATGGGAACGACGCCCTGATGCCCGACCTGCCTGACAGCACCACCCCCCTGGACACCCTGCCACCGGAGCAGGACGGCCTGGGCTTCATCCATCCCGAAAGCTTCAACCAGGCCAACACTGACAACCATGGTAAACATTTGCAAACTGAATGCTGTAACTGAACTGCCAACTTTTTAAAGGCCCATTTTCATGATCACCATAAACAGATATAGAGCAACCAGTAATATACAACTATACACTGCTGAGTTAGATTTTTCTTTTATTAAATAAGCATCAAAAGTGACTTTTATATTGTTTCAAAAGATTTCTATTTCAAATAAATGCTGTTCTTTCGGACTTTCTAGTCGTCAAAAGAATTATGGAAAAATTATTTCCACAAAAATATTAAGCAGCACAAAGATTTCCAACACTGATGATTATTAGAAATGTTTCTTGAGCACCAAATCAGCATATCATGTGTATCATGTGACACTGAAGACTAGAGTAACGGCTGCTGGAAATTCAGCTTTGCCTTCACAGGAATAAATTACATTGTAAAATATATAAAAATTAGTGCTGTCAAGCAATTAATCGCATCCAAAATAAACGTTTTTGTTTACATAATATATGTCTGTATACTGTGTATATTTATTATATATATATATATAAATACAAACACATGCATGTATATATTTAAGAAAAATATGTTATGTTTATATATTAAATATGTTTATATATAATATAACAATATAAATGTATATACATGTATATTTTCAATATATATATACTGTATGTGTGTGTATTTATATATACATAATAAATATACACAGTACACACACATATATTATGTAAACAAAAACTTATTTTGGATGCGATTAATTGCGATTCATCATTTGACAGCACTAATTAAAATAGTAAACAGGTTTTTTTTTTTTATTGTAATATTTCACTTTACAGTTTTTACTGTATTTCTGATCAAATAAATGCAGCCTTGCTGAGCATAAGAAACTCTTTTAAGAATCTTACCAACCCCACATTTTTGAACAGTAGTGGAAATAATACAGAAACATTACATTTAGAAGAGACTGAACAGCTTTTTTTTTTTTGTCTTGTTCAGTTGAACCCGTAGATGCCCGTCCAATTCCAGATAGGGGTCTGCCTACGAGACCCGGTAAGTGTATACATGTTATTTTCACCCATTGCTTTGTTTAATATCATATATCTAATGATTATGTTTATATGTGTGGTTGTTTTTAGAGATTCCAAAGGTTCGACTGGACATTGAGGAAAGGCACAACGCTGGTTATGATGTTCGTGACAAGAGACTGGTACAATAGTTTATGCAAATATTTTGCTAAACGTATATATAGAAATAAAATATATGTATCTAATATTTCACATTGTAAGAAGTAATTGATGTGTTTGTGTTGAATCAGATGTTCCTTGCAGAAGACATGGGCTCTAATAAGGGGGCAATCATTGGGCTGATGGTGGGTGGAGTTGTCATCGCTACTGTGATCGTAATCACTCTTGTTATGCTAAGGAAGAAGCAGTACACTTCCATTCACCATGGAGTTATTGAGGTGAGACACAACATATTATAAATATATGAAGACTTCAAATGTAAAAACCGTCAGACGTTTTTGAAAATAAAGCACTCAATAACTGACTAATAACTTTTTCTTTGCCATTAAAGTGAAATTACTTAATCAAAACATAGGTGCCTGATAAAAATTTTCTTTTAAAAGAAAAGGTCTCAGACAGATTTTTTTAGCATATGAAGTCTTCATATCTTTCCATAGCCGTGGGAGTAATATAAAATATTACCAGTATATTATATTAAAACTATTAAAAGAAATATCTGCTGCCAGCTCTAAAATATTTCATCAGCTAGAATTTGCTCTTTCTGAGTGCAACGTTTTTAAAATAATTAAAAAATCATTACCCATATGGAAAAAATCTACATTTTTCAAATATATTTTTTAAATGTATTTCAAAATATATATTAATGTAAATATATTCTCTACCAATGTATTTTTGTCCATTTTAAATATAAAAATATATTTTTTAAAGTATAGTAGGTTATTCCATCCATATTTGTATTTAGCTTAAATGTAGGCTAATCTAAGATTTAATTGAGCTTCAAATTACAACATATATAGAGCATATATTTAAAATAGATTTTGGCCAAAAAATATATTTATTTATTTGCCATACGTGTATCCACTAATCATGACGGTCTGGAAAAAGGTAATGGAAGTTCATCGATCTAAAGGCATAAAACTATTAAAAATCATTTTCACTTATTGAAATAAAGCTGAAATAAAATATTATATATAATTTTTAATTTCAGTTAGTTAGGCAACATTTCTAGTTTTCATTTAAGTTGAAATACTAAAATGACTAAATCTAAACCTGAAATTAAAACAAAGCTAAAATTTTAAATGAAAATGTAAAATAATAATAACAATAAAAAGCACATCAAATTACTGAAACGTTAACTATATAAATAAAGTCTGCTGGGAATCTTAGTCTAGGTCTGAGCAAACACTTTTAATGACAACCTATTTTTTTCTGTCTCAGGTGGATGCAGCGGTGACCCCTGAGGAACGTCATCTCACTAAGATGCAGCAGAACGGCTATGAGAACCCCACCTACAAGTTCTTCGAGCAGATGCAGAACTAAAGAAGCACTTCAGATCCCCACACTCCCCCTCACCACCATCACCCACTGCATCAGGACAGAGAATGCAGACTGATCCCTCATACACACTATCGCTCAGCTCTGTCACCTTGGAGATGAGAGTGGCTTCCATCACCTGACCATTTCATCCAATCGAACGAGCTCTCACTCAGTTTGCACAGAAGAGTGATGTGTCATTGCCGCCCATCCAGCCATCTATCAGTACGATGGTCCATCTGTGTGCTCCCATGCCTGTCCATCACAGCACTGTGCGGTGAATGAGCCGTTCTCTTTGCCCGTGCTTTCTTTACCCATGATCCTCTAAACCAGTGTTTCTCAACCCTGGTCCTGGGCGCAACCCAACACTGCACATTTTGTATGTCTCCCTTATCTGACACACCCATTTCAGGTCCTGGAGCAGGGGTGCCCAAACTCAGTCCTGTAGGGCCGGTGTCCTGCAGAGTTTAGCTACAACCCCAATTAGACACACCTAAAAAAAAAATGTAAAAACCACCACCAAAAAAAAATTACATTTACAGAGATAAGAAATGAATGTTTTTATTTTGTGTGTAATATGTATTGAATTAAGGCAGAAATTAGCTGTATCTATATAGTGCATGGCAATTTTAACAGAGAGACTGTTTCTGGAGCCAGGCGCAGACTTTGACCTCTCTTTCATGTAGAGATTTTAGCTGGATTGTACATTTTATTGTCTTCTTGTGGTCACATTTTAAATAAGTGAAAAAAATCTGCTTGGCTACATCATCACAGGGACATGCTTTAATCGAAGTGTGCTTTTTTTTTCTTTTGGACCATGCCACGCACACTTAAATGGTTGCATGGGGCTGGAAAAAGATATATGTATTGTATTATGAAGTGTAAAATTAGCCCACGTTTTGGTTCGTTAACGTTCTACGCACTCTGCATTTTTTTTTTTTTTTTTTTTTTGGTAGGGTCTAGGCCCTTTTGCCTCATGAAGTTTTATTCCATGTCGGGATTTGGTATGGGGCCGGGATTAGGGAAGGGAGGTATGGAGTGGTGGTGGGATTTTGCTTCAGAAATAGCCACCATTTTTGGATTGTGTGATTTTTGTTCCATTTTCCCATCTTTGTATTCCCCCAGTGTCTGTGATATTCACGAACACATTTTGGGACAGAAACACCTCACCTTCTCCCCCTCTTTTATTGTTTCACTGAAGTATCTCATAGCACCTTACAGGCCAGAGCAGGTAGGAAGGAACGGGTAGATATGAAATATTAATGTAGCGCGGCCTTTTGAAATGACCTCTCAAGAGTTATTTTAAAAGTGCCACGACGTTGAAGGAAATTGTGAATTGTTGTAAAATACATTGTATGAGACACAGCCATTAAACGAGTCAAACATTGTGCAGTTATGTCACAGTGCACACTGCTCATTACGTTCCTGTATAGAATTACCTTAGCTCTAAAATCTGGTGTTGTGCTGATTAGTGGATACTCTGAGGCGAGTGTCTGTGGTCAGTAGGGAACAAAGAAAGCTCTTTCTGTGACTTTTTCCTTCAGTATCTATTCAAACCATTGGCTTAGAAGGGGAAAAGCTTTCTACAACACTGTAACCCATGAATAAAGTTTTGAATGTACATATAAACTCCTTGTGATGTGTTGCTTGCTGCACAAAACAAGATAGAAACAAAGGGTGTGTTTGATTGCTACTGCATTATGCAAGATTTGGGCAATTCAAAAACCAACTGTCTCTTTATTGCCCTCTGGTGGACAGTAAAAAGTACCTCACCTTGAGGGAATTGGACACTCAAAAATAAAAAAGAAAAGATCCTTTACAAATGGAAAATATCAAAATACACTGCCCACGTGGCTATCAAAAACATAGAGTATATACAATGGAAATATAGCCGATGCTACCCTGCAGTCAGAGAACAAGCGTACAAAAACTGAAAGCTCATACATGATCTTTATCTCACATCCACACATACACTCGCTCTCTAAGCATTCTAGGGACACGCAGACATACATACACACTCGTAACAAAAGCGCACATCTGCTTACAAACCCGCTGTTTCCCACCCTGCCCAAAGTCAAATGTTTAACCCGGATTCCTCCCATCTTAAACTTGTCTCCTGATTGGCTGGGAGTAGCAAGCCACTCCCTCCTCAACTATCTTTCTCTAAAGCTGCTGCAGCCAGAGTGACTGTGGTGACGGGCTGGCCGAGGCCATGCAGCTGCACCCGGGCGAGTTTCTTCTGTTCGCACTCCGTCACCAGGCTGTTGAGCTCTGCGGCGCTGTATCCGATCAGAGTCCTCAGGTCACACACAAACTTGTAGACAAAGCGCTTGCCCTGCACTTTGCTGATCATGTCTCCGTCATAGTAGTACCTGTTTAGATGAGACAAGATTGATGGATAGAGTTAGTTTTCTTGTTGAAGTTTTAAGCAAACATCAAATAATTCCAGATTACTAGCTACTTCCCTCCAAAAGCACCTAAACTAGAGAGGGGAAATGATGCACTCGCACCTGAGAGCTCTGCTCAGCTTCTCGTAGTTCATGGTGGGCTTGTTCTTGCGCTGGCCCCATTTCTGAGCTACCAGCTCAGGCTGATTGAGTTTGAACTCGCCCTCCTCTCCCACCCAGGAAATGCAGTCCCGAGAGTCCTTATCCGTCAGCAGCTCCAGGAGAAACTGCCACAGCTGAATCTGACCGTTATTACCTGAGAGGACATACAGCACAATCATAAACAATTCTACAATCATTTATTAGCGTTTTACATATGAGATGATCATTCTTGTTTTTCTTAGTTATGGGGTTTTGGCAAAATTCAGAATTGAAGGTATGACTCCCATTTAATTCATGAGATACGATTTGAATTGAACACACACAATAGTATGTTCAATTTGAAAGACAAGAAGAGGAAAATACTGTTCCACCTCCATATAGACCATATAATGAAAGACAACATTAGATTATATTAGCATCCAACATTTCACCAATATTACTGTACACTGACATTAAAATGTTGGAGGGTTAGTAAGATTTTTTTTTCTTTTTTTTAATGTATGCTCAACAAGGCTGCATTCATTTGATCAAAAATAAAAGTATTGTGAAATATTACAATTTAAAATTAATGTTTTCTATTTTAATATATTTAAAAATGTATTTTTCTGTCATAGCAAAGCTGAATTTTCAGCAGGCATTAGTCTTCAGTTTCATATGATCTTTCAGAAATCATTCTAATGTGCTAATTTTGTGCTCAAAAACTTTTTTTTATTTTTTATTAATGATGAAAACAGCTATGCTACTCATTCTGTGATACATTTCTTGATTCTTTTAGGAAAAGAATGTTTAATATTTGAATTAAACTCTTGAATTTGAAATTCAATTTTGTTTTATATATATATATATATGATGTAAAAGTCTTTACTGTCACTTTTGGTCGTTTTAAAGTGCCCTTCCTGAATGAAAGTATTCACTTCCCATTATACTGGCCCCATACTTTAGAACAGTAATTTAAAAATTTAAAAAATGAATTATTGATATCCTCATCAATATTACATGATATAATCTAATATATTGCAAATAACTAAATGGAATTCATACTGATTATTAAAAACTACATTTACACCACTTACATGCATTTATTTCGAACAAACATGATACTATTGATAAACCAGAGTTTTTACACATGCAGATTTGCTGTATTTGTTTGTATGCACCTGTGCGGTTGCCAGGGGAGCTGCGCTCCTCTCCTGAGATACGGGGGGCTCGGGGTGTTTTGTTGTGCTTCATCACCTTAATGGCTGTGGATGTGGCCTGCTGCACAGGGGCAGGAATGATCTGCACAGCTGGAGAATATCAAGAAACTGTGTTACCCAGAAGACCAACACATGCTCCTTTCATCGAAAAGCTTAAGTGTTGCCTAGAGACACAAACTGCCCTTTAAGAAAGTCATGTGCAGGTTATACAAAAAGTGTTATTCAAGAAGGTACTCAAAAGGTGATTTTGTTGATAAAATGGAGCAGAAGCAACTGCAAAAACAGACAAGCTTCAGGATCTACTGATACTCACGTTGATCAATGGTGACTGTTGCTTCCTGACCCTGATCCTGACTCGCAAGTACATCTGCACAGAGCATTAAAGAGATTGAAAACAAGCTAAAGATATTGTGACAGAGAAGGTTCTGTGGGAGAACACACACCACATGCACTTTCTTTCCTTTGCAAAACTTACACTTGCGTAGAAGCTCCAGGTGGCTCCACAGGATCTCTCCGCTGGGCACTCTCTGGAGGAACTCCTCCTGGCTGAAACCACAGAGCTGGCGGCCGGGAATGTGAATGCCACCCACCTCCATTTCCTCAATGCCGAACTCTTTCATAACCCAAACTGCCCAGTGGATCACCTGATCTGCTGTCCACTGCACCGGGTCTGACAAACAGACACACATTGCTCATTAAATGATACTGCTACTGACAAGGGAAGTAAAAATGCACAGATCTGACAATGAAAATCTATTGCAGCATTTACTGAATTTAATATTTTAAATACAATAATACAAAGTGTATTACATGTTCATTTCTTTACCAAACTATTCCTGACTTCTTGCAGAACTTGATATGAGTTGTAACAAAATAATTAAATTGTGATTTCTTTTACAATTCATTGTCATTTCAGGTTTCATGATGCATGAAATTATGTAGTAGAAATGCATACAATACTGTGCAAAAGTTTGGAGTCAGCAAGATTTTTTTAAAAGAAATTCAGCAATCCAGACATTAAATTGATTAAGGTGACAGTAAAGACACTCACAATGTAACAAAAGATTTATATTCCATATAAATGCTGTTCTTTTGAACCTTCTATTCATAACAACAAAAAAAAAGAATTTTATCATGGTTTCCACAAAAATATTTCAACACTGATAATAATAATAAGAAATGTTTCTTGAACACCAAATTAGCATATTAGAATGATTTATGACACTGAAGACTGGAGTAATGATACTGAAAATTCAGCTTTGCCATCACAGGAATAAATTACATTTTCAAATATAATGACACAGAAAACAAATTTTGAATAATATTTCACAGTACTGTTTTTACTGTGTTTTGTTTAAATAATGCAGCCTTGGTGAGCATAAGATACTTCTTTCAAAAACTTTTAAAAATCTTACCGACTCCAAACTTCTGAACAGTATTTGTGATAATATAGTACTCATCATATGTGCCTACACTCTTCCACAAAATCCATTAAATATTTAGATTTAACGCTGAAACATGTTAATATCAATGGAATACTCACCATAGGGAATGTTCAGTCGAACCTGCTCCTTGCGGTATCCTTCCAATGCTGCCGCCCAGCGGGTCACCTGCTCTGAAGTGTCATCAGGAATGGCGGCTCGCTCCACCGCAATCACTTGTCCATCCTCCACCAGATGGGCTTCCTCGCCAGCAGCCGCGTCTGGATCAATCACCACCTCCACAGTCTCCACTGGCTTCACAATCTCCAGAATATTCAATTTCTCTTCACCTAAAACAGACCACAAATGCACAAGCAAGTCAAGTTTAGGTTTTATTATTGCTGTAAATTGGTAGTTGTGGCATAACTTTTTAACGAGGATCTTATGTACATCTCTTATGTAGCTGCTAATTTCATTTCAAGTTTTTCCACTATTTTTAATCTTGTTTTTGCCATCCCTAATTAATTTTAAATGGTCCTTTCTTGTTGTGATTATTTTTTAAAAGAGCAAATACTCATGTAGTCTCTCAATTACTATGAGCTCGTAAAAGCTGCATGCATAATTACAAAAGAATTAGCAAAGTGCTGTTTAAAACAGCACTACACCCCGCAGGACACGTCAACTACCCAAATATTTTCATTTATCTGAAGGGCATGTTGACAAGTTGCGATTTGTCCAACAGCAATATGAGATCATTGTAAACTGTTACCCTGTTTTGAGACAATCTGCACGCTGAGCTGTACTGTGCCATCGGTCTTCACTCCTTGATCGAACAGGCTGTGATCAGGATGCAACTACATGAGGAAAGGAGCAGAGACAGGGAGTGAAGAGCTTAGCCCATGAATACGATGAGTGCACTCAAATAAGATTACATTAATATAGAAGCACATACTAGGATGTCCTGCAGACAAATGTCATATCCATCCAGTGGGACCTGAAGACGAGGTTCCAGTAACTTCTTCAGGTTACCGATCGGCTCATTGATGTCAATGTCTTGAGTAATCAGTTCAGCTGCTGTGATGGTTTGCTCCTCAATCCTGACATTTGGTCACATGAAACAGATCATTTCATAAACACAAGATACATGTTGCACAATGAGATGATTCCTCTAAACACATCAAACAGAGAAGGAAAAAAAGGAAGAGAAAGTCAGAAAAAGCGCTTACCCTTCCTCTAGACACTCCTGTTTCTCCCTACCATCAATCTCAATTTCAATCATCTCCTCTGTCTCACTTTTTGACATCCCTTCTACTCCTTGACCAACTATAAGGCGAATACATAAAAAAATATATAAGAATTAAAAGATTTTTGCAATTTCTCACAAGAAAGTGTACAACAATTATCAGTAACACTTTAAGGTCTCATTTGTTAATACAACTGTTTGTGAATTTAGCTGTTCGTTGTACATGTTAGTTCACAGTGCATTAACAGATTAGATTTTTTTTAAATGCATTAGTAAATGTTGAACAGTAACTATGATTAATAAATTCTGCAGTAGTATTGTTCATTGTTAGTTCATAGTAACAAATAATACCTTATTGCAAAGTGTTACCTAATTATATACTTCAAAATAAAAAAATAGAATATTTAGTTTTACATTATTAAAAGTTATTAAAGTTATACAAAACATATAAATGTGCTTCAAAGTCACTAAACGTTCAGATTAACGCACTCTTGCGGTCTAACAATTCTCTTAAGTCCAATAAACTCTCACGCAACACCGAGGCTTTGCTTAAATACAGGCCCGCCACGGCATTTTCCCCACATTAGCACCATTATTAAACACAGGAGACGTATTATTCAATAAACATGCCATCCATTTGGTCAATCCATTTATTATTTTCGTGTGTGGGTTTGAACGCAATATTTTATTAATATAATTTCCACCGGCGACTGGGTGGGAAGACGACGCGCGAATCGATACAAACGCAGTTGCCATGTTGGAGTGCTTTTGGGTTTCGTAATATAAGCGCAAATTTGGGCGTAAAAGACGACTTTTTAACACTTCTGAAACTTTCAGGGGTAGCTACACATCAAGACTTTTGATTCTGGAAAGTTAAAACGGAAATGGAAGAAACGGAAACAAAACAAGAGAAGGGCAGATGTAAAAGCAGCCGGAAATCCTGGCCGAAGTCACGGCGGCTGACAGACTTCCGAAAACAGCCGTGCGCCTAAAGAAACGGACGGAAACATCACGGTGTTTAATTATGCGCTTCGTGCGGAATATAATGTCTGCGACAGGTACAATCACGGATGGAATATGTATGTATACCTGGCCTCTTTGTTAGCTGCTTAGCTTATGCTGACGAAAGACACGCCTGGTTGAACTGAATATCTGCTCGCGCTGACAGCTTGCGCTAACGTTTACGAAAAGTCGCGCTTTGTTTTTCACGACGGAGTTATAAGCGTCGACAATATTATATTTCGATGGAAAAAGATATATTTTAAATTATCCAGAATAAAGTTTACCTACTGCTTGTCGGACGTGAGAGGGCTGGCTTACAGTCAGTTCTGTTAGCACCCCAGCTAGCTCAGTTTCCCCTTAGGATGCTAACAGTTAGCTGGCGCAGAAAGCGGGAAAACTGACTCGCTTATAACCTCACACATATGTAACATACTCCTTTTTGTCCTCGTTTATCTCAGATGAATTAGTGTTGCGGCCAAACGTACCTCTTTATCCCGTTCAGTAAGTGCTGTGTTGGAGTTTTTGCGCACTAAAGCTGGGTGTCTGAGGCTATAGTTTAGTGTGTGTGCTAATAAGTTGAGTGAATGTTCATGCTGGTTTTTGGTCAACATTGCATTGGGGGCGGGGATGAGCAGGAGGCCTCGCTGCCCACTGACAGCAACATACTCCCCACTGTGCATTTTTCAACTATATATCATAATGTATAAAGGTATTTATTTGGTTATTTGTGCCAAATAATAGCAGATAACGGAAGGTGTTGTCTTTAACACTGTTGTAAGTGTGAAAATCGACGCATTATTGGATACTTAAGTAAACACATTTATTTATATATCTTCCATTACGTGGTTTTTTATTTGTATTGTTATGTTTATTATCTTGTGTTATATGTTTGTACCTCTGAGCTCATGGAAGCAACAAATTTATGTGTTTGTTGTGCAAACTTAATAAAGAACATTTTATTCTTCAGTGATTTTTTCCTGCTGATGGACATTACAGTGTTGTGACTTTTCAAGTAATTTTATGTTTAAAGAAATATCTCACTGTTTTTGGATGTGACCATTAACTGTCTTGAAGCCAATTAATAAATAAACTTGGAAAATCAAACTGATTTGTGCATTATTTAACATTGAAAGTATATGCTACAGTCGCTTAATCTCTGTAAAAAGAGGAATCAGTCTTGCAGTGGAGTGTGGATTTTGCATTTACTTTATTTTACATATCAGTTAATGTAACAAAAGACCAAAGCATTTGTTCTTTTAGACACTGCTGGTTGATTTGAGCCACATATGAACCAAACCAAACAGTTAAATAAGCTCAGACACCTTGTTTAACACATTGTTGTAAAAGGAATGGTCCATCTTTGTTTCTTCCGTGGAACATAAAATATATTTTCATACATTTCATAGAACATCAAATATTTTTGGGTGAACTATTCCTTTATTTAACAAATCCAATTTCATTGAGAAATACCCATAATTAGAACACAGATGATACTTCTGAATGAGACATGTAGAAACAAGTCAAGGTGCTTGTGATTCATTTCTACTAAACATTGATCATATGATGACTAAAATACTTTTTAGAGACATCCTGAGACAAGACAAGCTTGTTTCCGCTGAAATCAGGTGGACCATCACATCTGTAGTTGGGCCTCTATGCTCAGTGGCTTGATTGAAACCAAAATAAAATGAAATAGTGCAACATTTACAGTCTCTACTCTAGGTTGTGAGAAGTCAAACAGATATGAGACAATTAGAATACTACACGGTATCTAAAAATAAATGAATACTCTTGAATTGAAAAATAAAAACGCTTTTTACAGTAGTACAAAAGAATCAGCAGAGATTAACCATAATGTGGGTCTGTTGTGGGTGGACCTCAACACCAGGGGGCGTGTTTTCTGCTCTGATAGGCCATCAGAGCAAATCATAGATATATACAAGTGCACTTGATGTAAGATATGGTTCTCTAGTCTTTGAGGTCACTTAAATTCACTTCTTTTAGCACAGCGCTATCTAGTATGTGCACGCTCTTCATAGCACAAAGGATTGTGTATGTTTGTAGCGTCTCAGCTGAGGAGAGAGATGAACAATGGGATGAAGACTAGTCATTATTATAAAGAAAAATCTCTACAGTGCCATTACTATAATGTTTGACTAGTGAGTTATCAATAGGAAACTTAAAGACTTACGTCTGGAGGGTTATAGCTGGTCTTTGTTCTGCTGAAAAGTGAAAAGAAAGAACCGTTTTGTTCCTAATGGTCTGTTACGTATTATTCTTATAGGTTAGAGTGCATTAAAAAATACTGCATAAGACGTACCTTTGTTTAGTCTCTCTTTTATTCTCTGTTGGTAAATTTCAGATTAATGTTAGTGTTCAAAGTTAAATAGCCTATGTAGATTGTGTTTGAGTAAATGGTACTCACTGCGGCAGCAGCGACAGCACCCTCTTCTGCAGCACAGACAGATGGCAACACAGCATGAGAGGAGGAACAGGAACGCTCCCACTTCTAAGGCTATAACTATTGTCATGTTCAGCTCAACTGTAACAGAGCATGTCAAACAAATATTCATTTACACTCTGTCCAGTTATTATGTTAGTCAAGGGTGTTGAGGCAAATCTAATTCAGTTTCCCACCATCGCTCTAGCCTTTTGACTTAAACCTGATGTTTTGTTGGGCATCTAAGCAACTATGACTAATGTGTTTTTGATGTGGTCAAAATGACCCCAAACAGAAACAACATTACTAGAATACCATTCAAAGGTTTGAGGTTGATACATTTTGTTGAAAGAAGAACTGTAATATTGTGAAATATTACAAGTTAAAATGACTGGTGTCAAGAAACATTTCTGATTATTATCAATGTTGAAAACAGCTGTGCTGCTAAATATTTTTTATGGAGACAGTGATACATTTATGTACATTTATGCGATAATCTCACTTTTCGATCATTTTATCCTTGCTGAATAAAAGTATTAATTTCTTTCCCCAAAAAAAACAATTGACCCAGCTGCCAGTCACAAATGTCTGAAAATTACAAGTCTACTTTGTGGTAAAACAGAGGAACTTTAAGGGAAAATAAATTATTAAATAAATTTGAAATTGCCCTTCATTTTTTCTCTTGGCCCCCAAACAAAAGTATAGTGGTCAACCTCAACAACCTCAACATTTTCATGTTACATTATACTATACAAGAAACATCTCATGAATGCACTGGGACGCATCCTCAGTGATGTACCCTGGGGTCATTGGGTGTTTCGGGTCTCGCAACATCATACACCCTCGCCCAGGCGACCCAGCCGGGGTTGATCAAGCCCCGACTTGCGTCCCAGTAGCAGCCCACGGATCAGCCCTCTTAAACCAAAGCCACCTTGTGGCCTTCTCTGCAGCTTCGCTCGCGGCTTGAATGGCCCTCTTCTTGGCCACCCCTGTAATGCCCAAACGACTGAGGACTTTGCAAAGTGAACGTCCTGCAAAGCCTCTACAGCCGACTTCTATAGGCTCATAGAAGGTTCTCCAGCCTCTCTCCCTGCACTTCTCCACCAGTTCCTGGTACTTAGCGCGTTTCCTTTCATTTGCTTCCTCAATACGCTCTTCCCAGGGAACCGTAAGTTCCAGCATGATTAGCTGTTTTGAAACCTCGGAGGTAACTATCATGTCTGGGCGGAGACTTGTTGTTACAATGTGCTGAGGGAACCTCAGCTGTTTTCCCAGGTCGACCTGCAGCTGCCAATCCGAGGCTTTATGGAGGAGGCCTGTTGTTAATTGTGGGCGCACCCGATGTTTCTCTCCAGCTTTAATAAAGTGGACTGCCTTCTTTGGAGCATGATGGTACTTGCTGGTGCTAATGGCTGAGGCTAAGCTCTCAGCAATTGCCTTAAGCACCTGGTCATGGCGCCACCGATAGCGCCCATCAGCCAGAGCCTTTGGGCAACTGCTGAGGAGATGTTCTAGAGAGCCTCTTCCAGAGCAAAGAAGGCAGAAGGGTGTCTCACTCTTCCCCCAGACATGGAGGTTCGCTGGGCTTGGCAGGGCATCATAGACAGCTTGTACCAGGAAACGGACCCGATGGAAATCTGCCTGCAAGATGTTTGCCCAGGTGATCCTGCGCTGCAGTATACTCTCCCACCTAGTCCACGCTCCCGGCTGCCGGAGTCCCCCCGCCCTGCTCACTCGCTCTTCCTCCACGCCTGCTCGAACCTCTTCCTGAAGTAGGTGGTGTCTTTCCTTACCGCGGGCCTGGCTAACCAAGGTCTTTGGAAAGTAGCCCAAGCCCGCTCTGCCTGTCGCCACGGTGCCCACCAGAGCCTTTTGTCTCAGGCGTGACTCTGCCACCTCCACTGCTTTCCCAGCCTTCCATTTCCTTCCTGTCCTCACCTCGATGCCGGCTGATGACATGTCTGGGCGGAGACTTGTTGTTACAATGTGCTGAGGGAACCTCAGCTGTTTTCCCAGGTCGACCTGCAGCTGCCAATCCGAGGCTTTATGGAGGAGGCCTGTTGTTACACTATTACAGTATTTCAAAAGCATCAAGTAAAATTCAAATCACCAAACTGAACTTATCTTACATTCAGTTATCTTCATATGCCGTCCTGCACAACTTTTGGGTGCCCCCACCCCATTGGAGGCCTCACATCGATACTGACCCTCATCAGATTTTGACACTGCCTTGAACTTCTGCTCAAAAATAAAGGAGAAAAAAAGCAGTCTATATCAATCATACTTGCATATCATGAATGCATCAAAGCCAAACAAATATAAGCATAAAAAAAACAGTTTCAGCCAGTGTTAGCTAAGTTTGTCAGTATGAAAAAAAAAAAGAGATTATAGCACTACACCAACCAGAGTCCCTGTTTTGGGGTCCAGGGTGTAGTTGATTTCAGGGAGATTGGCAGTGTGAAGTGGTTTGTTGTCTTTGTACCAGCTGTAGGTGGCAGCAGGAACACTCAGTTTGTCTTTACAGCGGAGCTCCGCAGAAAATCCTCTCATGACTGTTTCTGGAACCTCACATGAATACTTGCATATCATGAATGCATCAAAGCCAAACAAATATAAGCATATAAGGGGAAAAGGCTAACAGTTTCAGCCAGTGTTAGCTAAGTTTGTCAGTATGAAAAAAAAAAAGAGATTATAGCACTACACCAACCAGAGTCCCTGTTTTGGGGTCCAGGGTGTAGTTGATTTCAGGGAGATTGGCAGTGTGAAGTGGTTTGTTGTCTTTGTACCAGCTGTAGGTGGCAGCAGGAACACTCAGTTTGTCTTTACAGCGGAGCTCCGCAGAAAATCCTCTCATGACTGTTTCTGGAACCTCACATGACGGCGCATGTGGCGGCACTGTCCATGTAAGACAGAGTTGCATTACATGATCATATTGCTCACTGATAGAAAGGTCGTGTTTAAGACTAAGAGTTAGGCACATTGTTGGTGCAACTGCACATGTAAATAATGAAAATGAAATTACAAGATTGAATAATTAAGAAGATTTTCATTCCCACCAAGCACATTGAGGGTGACAGTGACCTCCCCCAGCTTGATTTTATCCTGACGGGCTGTGACTTCACAATGATACACTCCTGAGTCTTTCTGTGTAACACCACGAAGGGTCAGTGTTGCCCCATCGATGGATGCGCGGCCCTTAAATGAACCTGGTAATGATGAGAGTAAGTCAGAACATTTTAAAGAAAAATATATGTAATGAAAGTACAAAACTAATATTCACTGAAAGACAAAAGGTGCAATCAAATTTACTGGGCGAATCAGTTATTTCAAATAGAAATCCATGCAATCTGGAATTTCTTGTGGGGGCAAAAGATTTCCTGATGCAGCTTGGTTTTAAAGTGACTTCTGTGTGAGCTGTGCCTTATACATTGTTACACTGTATTGACAATGGACCTTTTCTGACCTCAAGTATAGCCAAAACTTTACTAATGTGTAATTTGCTCCCAAATGTCATGTAAATGACTCACTTCCTCTTTTAAAATGACAAAATATCTAAAGCAATATACAAATGTTAAGATGAGGGACGTATTTAGGGACAGGGTTGCAGTAAATATGGAAATGGGCAAAACAACAACCTACCTGTAAAATCCCCATCAAAATAAACATACGAAACATCTTTGCCTCTCTTCTTCCATTCAACACGCGGGTTTGTTTCTTTCTCTGTCCTGAACTCACAGGAGAGGACAGCATCTTTTGCAAAGAACAGGCAGAAGTATCAAATCAATACGGTCTGAAAGCTTTTATATAACTAAACATGTCAAGCTGTTTATCTGAAGACTAATGAACTTACTTGTGTTTTCATGTACCTCCACTTTGGCTTTGCTTGTCGTCACAGTAACAGGATCTGAGCTGGGAACTGGAGGAGAGGGAAGATACAAATTAACACTTGAAAGTTGTAACACACTACAAAAATTCCCTCCCACAGCATATTTATAATAGCAAACTATGGGGGAATCGACATGTTTGCCCTAGAGTTTCTGATAAGGACAAACTGAAATTCTCACACATAGTTGATATAAGCTTAACTTAACCCAGAATGTTTGTTTAAATGAGACTGATATGTTAGATATTTTTTTCCTCTTGCATTGTATAATATTTAGGTAAATAGGAAGAATACAGAAAACAGATTTGAGTTTCTCCTCAAATGTGAAACCTCACTAACATTCACTCCCCGCTCTGGTGGTGCCAGGAACAGGGATGTGTAGGAATTTAAGTAATGGATGGATGTTCTCACACAGTCTGGCTGTGTTTAGTGGGGGGTGGCAGTCCAAACCAAGCCTGATAACCTCCTCACTCACTGAAAAACATGCCCTTCTGGGGGAAGTGAGGGAAAACACTTTCCTTTACCTGTATAAGTCCTTCTCTATAGTACGCTGGATGTGTTGACAGTAGAAAACAACTGACTTCATATGAGAATAGAGAGAGAAAGGCTGCAGAGGGTCTTATTACCCAGAGATACAAAGACCTACTATGCTGCGGTAACTTAAAACCTCTTTAGCTGGAAGAGGACTGGAGTTAAAATCACAGCCCACACCACACGGTATTTAACATCTCTAACTAGCACTTAGTGGCCTGAAACATTAAAGTTATCAGAATAAAACCAACCAATTTGATCAAAGTCAACATTTAATAGCTATATTCATAATTTGTAATATCCATTCTTATATAAAAATGACATGTCATGTAATCTGCAAAACATAATTTAGTTTACAGATATTTGGATCTCTAGACTGGGTGGGATCAAGAATTTCTCATGGTATGCCGGGTAACCATAATCTCCATGATAATGACCAATACACAAGGAGTCTGTCAAGGGGCATCAGTGACATGAAAGGGTCCCTGCCACATCAGAGTGAAGTTCAGATCTGGACAACATCTTCACGGACATTTTATCACCCTCATGATCTCATGTGTTCAAATGCTGTTTGAGAAGTTTGTGTAAACAAAGTGTTTTACTAGACCCCCACCCACCCTATCCAGACCCTCAAAGCATCCATCTTTCTTTGAAAAAGCACACACACATACAACAATCACACAGTAATTTGAACCAAATCAAAGCTGGTGGTGTGAGAGACAAAATAAAACAAAACATGTAATTAAAATTTAAAAATTATAAAAATATTTTATAATATAAATAATTCATTACATATAATTATAATTATTTGTAATAACTTTTAAACATTATGCTATTTTGTCTATGTTAGCAGCACTTTAACACTGTAAAAACAACGTAGAATAGAATTAAAATAAAATAAAATAAAAAGTATTATTCTTAACAGATAGGCCTAAATATACATTCAAATTATGCATGAAAGTTATGAACTGTATTTTCCAACTCACCCCTCAGAATCCTCAAACCATTTCATTTAGAGTAAGAAAGTTCAATTTTTCTTTTAAAATGCCCAACACAGACAACATAAACTAAAAAGCGTCAGATAATGAGACATGCAATCCTCATACACTTACAGTAGAGCAGCATGAGAAGAGCGGGGAAGGTTATTATGTGTGTTGTGCTCATCTTCAGATCGTCCGGCTGGTGCAGGAGCGCGTGGAGAGTCTGATGTGCTTCTTGGTCTTCGGATGTTCTTCAAGATGGTATTGCGCGCTCTCGTCAGAACGCTGCGCGAGGACGGCGCAAGACATGTGTCGATGAATTGCAAATAAGCGACGTTTGTATAAGATAAAATGGTTTCTTATCATGGTAGGCTATTGTTTGTAGGTAAGCGTGGTAACCGCTTTTTTTTAAAACATAAATAAATACCCTTAAAACAATATATCTTTCTTTCACACGTCTTTCTACAGGCCTATTTACTTTTTATGACAATTGTGGATAACATCACATTGTCGTATGCACTGTAAAAAATATTTTGTCTATAACAAAAAAAAATGATTAGTGTGGAAACCAAATGTATTGTTTTTATTCAAATAAAAGGTAAATTAATATAATTTATGCTACGGGGCTGTAGAATGCTTGAATCTGATTGGTTGACGAACGTAATAGGAGGAAGGGATATTTGTGGATGGCATTGAAATATTTCCCATTTGAATTCCCTTTTCTGACTGTTTGTTTACCTGCTCCACTTGAGAGTAGAACTCAACGAACTCACGTGCATGTCTACGCAAAACATCAAAACTTTTAAGGCAGGTATTGTGTGGGGGGGGAGAGTGGGATTCTGTTATGGTCTGTCGTCTCACTTAGAGGTTTAAGAAACCTTACCAAACGTAGGCTACAGCACAATTATATCTTAAATTGTTTAATTCTGGAAATCAGAATGACATGTGGATGTCCCATGTCAAGCTCAGCTGTGGGGGTTGGATTTTACTTCATTGCTTTAAGGGTAAATTTCTGTTTTCAGACTGTGATCCAAATGGTCGGTATGTTTGTCTTTTACTTGAATTTTAGACATGATGTTTGTTGTTATCAATCTTTATGGGGGTGGGGTGGGGTTATTGACATTACTAATATTGATAGATGGCCCCCAAAATCTAGTAATTCTAACTCTATAACTACTTAAAGATACAAAAACAACGCAAAAGAAGAAAATAATTATGGCAGTAATTGGGAGCAGACTAACTATGAAATTTGTGAATATTTTAGTAAATTCAGTTGTGACTTGGCTAAAAAGAGAAAATCCTATGAGAATAAAGTTATTTCTAAAATTGCTTATATTGTATCTAAAAGTGTGTAAAGATATTACTGCTTCTGAAAAAGCTGAGCTTACTGAACAGCAGCATCATTTAGATAAAATTCTGTTAAAAAAAATGTGGATCTGATTTTGACAATAAATGAGTGACACTGAAACTCTTCTTCATTTGTTTGGTCAGGCAATTATTATTTTCAACTCTGGAATGATGTTAGTTTATTTATATTGAGTAGGCTATACTATCTTACAAGATTTTTCAATGAATTCCAAATTTGTGGATGCTTTGCCTGCTTTATAATAAACCTAAGTCTCTTCCTATGTAGATTCTATATTCACAAATGTAAACTTTCAAATTGTGAACCTATAGTATTTTTTAAAGGATAAAACAGTATTTACTTACAATTTCACTTTTGTTTAAAGTGAAAGTACTCACATACAATTGGCACAGATCACAAACTATTGCTCATATGCAGGGAATAGACACATGTCTCAGAGCATATGCGCCGCGCAGCATTCTGACTAGAGTGTGCACACCATCTAGAAGAACTGAATTTTGTTACTCTAAATTAAATGGTAGGAACTCTGAGGGGTAAGTAGAAAATACAGTTCATAACTTTCATTGATAATTTGAATATATATTTAGGCCCATCTGTTAAGAATTTAACAACATTAAATTATTTTTAAAGTGTTAAAGTTAAAGCCTTGCAATTAGAACTAGAATTGGCTGCTAACACTGAGAAAATAGCATAATGTTTATGTGCAGTAAATATATATATATATATATATATATATATGTGTGTGTGTGTGTGTGCACTGCATATACTGTATATATATATATATATATATATATATATTTGATTCACACATTTTAAATGTAAAAGTCAGTTTGGTGATGCTATAGTACTGTCCCAGGGACCACTGCTGGCTTCACAACAAATGCGTGTGTCAGACCAAGTGGCTCTCTCTTTATCCCATAGATGATGCATAGAAACATGGGAACCCTGGCATTCCTGGCCAGATGATGGGATGGAAAACAGCCTGCATGGTAGGCTCATGGTGATGAGAGCTATTAGCGTACCAGCGCCTGCCTAAAGCCTTTGTGAAGCTTTAGTGAAAAGCTCTGCGAGGATTTAACATTGAGTGACCTTTCAGTTAACAGCTAAATGAGTCAACAATTGGCATGAAAATTACAGCCTTAGATACAGTAATAAAATAGAACAAAAGACGTTTTTGATAATAAAAGTCAGCTTTATTTACACATAAAGTTTTCAAAAGCATGTTTTAGCTGGTAAACAATTAAATTGCTTAAAACCCATTAATGCTTTATTAACCAAACTACGGTAAATGAATCAGTTGTGGTGTATAAAAATATGTTTATTATTATTCTTTTTTGTAAACAATGCAAGGCAAATTTAATAAAACACTGGTTGATAACCCTTATGAATTAATCTTTAAAAACTGCAATAATAATAATTATCATTATTTACACTTTTTTCATAAAAGTTACTGAATAGCAGGTTAGGTTAACCTTCTGGCTGTCTAAAGTGGACAGGAACAGATGAACGGTTCGGGTCTTGTGCATGGTGCATCATTGAACGCCAGATTATCTGAAAATAGTCAAAGCTTTGTTAAACTGGTAAAGACAGATCAGGAAAAAGAGGAAAGTATCTCTATAAAAGGAGAACAGAGGTGAAAGAGTTTAAGGATTATATTATATTATTATCTCTGTGATGAATGCCACGTTTTATTGATAGATTTTTGTTAAGTGCTGTTCAGTAGCAACACTTACACCACATCTCTACACAGTTCTCCTTCCCACCACGATTATTGGGCTTTCCTTTAGCCCAGCCATTATAGCTCCACCGCGTTCCATCCAACCATCAGAACTTTTTTGTCTGTCAAAACAAGAAAGTGACTTACTTGAGGGACAGATATGGTGGAGAATAAATGAATAAACCATGTGAAAAAGTGAAACACTGCAAAACAAATGAACATACACGAAGGATTCTCCGTCCTCCAAGCCATGCGCGAGTGCGGCCGCCATTCCGATCCATTAGCTTCCCTATTTCGCCAAGAATGTAGCTGCTTGTCACAGAGGCCAGGTGGCCATTATAGAAGATGGACTGACAGTGGAACTAAGGAGAACCATAGTTGTTATAAAATGAAAAGAAAAGAGAAATATAGTGTCATTAATAAGTCAATAAGTCTTAGTTAACCAGTATAACATTATATATATATATATAAAGTTTATAGGTTAACAAAATTAATTTTGTTACTGAATTGTGTATTTTTATTATAAATACCTTTTTATAAAAAATATCTTCTGGACATCAATCAAGACTTAAATGTTGCTTGATGATGGTTCTCTTTGATTTCCATTTAATTTGGCTGCAAGAACCATATTACACTAAATAAACAAATAAGCATATATGATCATAAATGACATTAATACCTCAGCTTGATAGGCATTGAGGTGTCTTGTGAAGAACTGGAAACATTTGCCCTGTAGGACAACTCCTCCACAAGTCCACCACCCTGTGGACATATCACCACACTACAATCATCATTCCATATCTAAGCTTACATTACACGTCACACCTGCTTGATAAAGGCAACTGTTCACAATGACCCTAAACACTGCAGTATTTAGTGCTTTTGGCCAAGTATGCTAGTATCAGACCTGTTTGCTATTGTACACAGTGACAAAACTAATATCATCTGAGGTGGTTTACCAATCTGTGTCCTGCGTCTTTCCCTCCCAGGTTCCATTAGTATTTTTGGATCTTCAGCCGTTATATAGTCAGCCTCAAGTGTAGGCTCCTCCTTTACTACATTTTCTTCTTTTTCATCTTCCACTTCTGTATTAGTTTCTGACTCTAACTCTGCTACAGCTTCCTCTACAGGTACGATGTTTCTGTCCGTCTGAATGGCAGTTATTTCTCAGGCTCTAGTTCTGTGTCTGGCGTCTCTTCAGTCAGGCAATCTGCCTCTAGCACAGGTTTCTCCAACATCACTTGTGTCTCTTCTGGTACTCTTTGTTCCACTCTTAAAAGACCAAGATTTTACATAAATAAGCAAGTAAAAAATAAAAACACTTAAAACAGTGCTTGCAGAAAGCAGCACTAAATGCACGAACAAGAGTATAGAAAAAAAGACACATTGTTAAATATTAAACTAACACAATATTAACTGTATGTTTGAACGATATATAACTAGAGCACAGATCATACCTGTTATGGTGAGAAACAGCAAGAGCAATTTTCTCATCTTGTCAAAAATCTCCAAAGAATTACTTTCTGCAAGGAGATGATTTGATAAAATCAACATCAATCAATTATGATAATTTTCACTTAATGAAGTTTTTCTTGACTGTGATTCATAAAAGCCCTCTTCATTTAAGAGGGAACTGGACTACTCTGAAAGAAATTGTTATTTATATTTACTTAAAGTTAGTTAAGTTAAAATATTATTTAACATCACTGAATCAACCAAAATACATTAGGTTACACCAACTGCATTTAAGGGTTAAATCACTATGAACTGCAGATTATCACCCTTTATTTTAAACCATCTAACAAAATTACTGCTAAGAAAGAAAGACAGAAAGACAAAAGGAATGTTAGAAATATGTAGAAATATGAACAGTAGATGGTTATTCTCACCAGTGTTGATCTTGTTGGTATTGACTCTTCTCCTGCGTTTCTTTCAGTGCTGTGAGATTCAATCAGTGCTTCTTATAAAAGACAGTTTTATGGCCTTTGTCTTGTCATGTTCCTGAGAGCACATGCTTCACACTTTAAGACCTCATAATATTTTATTATTTTTGCTTCTCTTGTAAATATTTGTTTTGAAGCACCAAATCACTTCAGTCTGAGATATAGGCTACAAAAGTTTGGGAGTTTGGACATATTTTTTCTGCTTTTATTTGTTAGGTTGCTTTATATTTAATCATCCTTTTAAGAAATAATCTTTGATTAGATTGACTTTCAGGTCACATACTGCCTTCAACCTGATGTTACTTTTAGTCTATGTAGATGTAGACATGCTAGAGTGATCATATACATCCTCTTTTTCCTGGACACGTCCTGGATGGGATTTCTACACTGCCTGCTACAGTCCTCATGTACTTGTATTTGCATGCTTTGATCATTCTCTGTAGATCCTGTCCTCTTGCACACCATTGGTCGATTGTGTATGAAGCTTGCACACTATTGGTCAAACTACTTTTCAGTCATTATCTTCAGAAAAGTATAAAAATATTATGCAAAGCCAAACCCCAGAATTTTTAGGCAATTTAGAAATCAAGGCCAGGACATGCAAAGGAAAAAGAGGGTGTATAGTCACCCAACATGTGTGATCTCTCTACACTGTAAAAAAAATACATCCGTATACTGAAAATAAAATAAAAATAAAATAAAGTATAGTGGCAGCTCATTACACACAGTCACGTGCACGTATGGAGGGGAGAAAGGCATCGGGAACATTTCCCGACCCGACCTGATATTTAGATTTTTTATTTGTTTGATAGGGAAAGCTGTGCGCAAACAGAAACACACACACACATATACATGTATTCATTTGTTAAAAAAAAAAAAAACTCCCCAGAAAAAAGGGCACTTTCTCTCGAGGAAGAAAAAGGGCAGGTGCTCAAGCTCCCTTTGATGTCTATGTGTGTACGTGCCTGAATAGGATAAACCAAATAAATAAAGCATATCACCACAAAACTTCCCCAATTATTAGTTAATGACTTACAAGAATCTTTCCCCTTGAAATGTTATGTTTAAATATGCAGATAGCTTGTTTTGGTTAATGTAGAAGAAATCTACAGAAGCAAACAGACAAGGGTAGTAGGCTTAAAACAAACACCTTAATGTGTATTTTGGAAATTTCCTTTCTATTAAAGCAAAAGAAGACATGGAAGCAAAATAGACCAAAATCTCAAAATTGAAGAGTAGCCTACATCAGGGGTTCTCAAACCTCTCCATTAAGTACCCCCAAGCACTGCACATTTTGTATGTCTCCCTATATCTGACACACCCACTTCCACGTCTCCATGAATGAGCTGATGAGTTGAATCAGGTGTGATAGATGAGGGAGACATACAAAATGTGCAGGGCTGGGGGTACTCCAGGACAGGTTTGAGAACCACTGGCCTACATGAAGTGTCCTGCCTTAAACAATAACTTCATAATTTTGATCTTAGGCTCTTCATCTAATAACTGTCCATTCTATTAGTAATGTTGTATGCTGATAGATCTTAACAGCCCTCCCTCAAATGTGAAACAAAGTTCTTGTCACCATTAGTTTGTGCGTGTGCATGGTACAGTAAGTGTAATTATAACAACAACATCAATAATAATAATAATAATAATATATTTAATGTTTTGTTTAGAAAAAAAATTAAATAAATATGAGAAGTGCCCTTTTTTCCACTTGAGCCCCTGTCCCTCAAAATGTCTGTGCACATCCCTGCAGATAAGTCCTGTTTGGGCCAGTAGCAGCTATGTTTTTCATTAGTTTTAATAAGTCAAAATGTTTACCTGCATCTTAAGAACTTGATCTTGACCCTTAGAGTTTGCTTTAATTGTTGTAACCCAATAGTTAAGTTGATTCAGTAATGAATAATTGACGATGGGCCATTGAATTATTAGAAAATAATGCACAGTGGTGATGCGGCAACGACGGTGTGCATTATTTTCTAATAATTCAATGGTCCGGAGTCAGTTATTCCACTTATAAGCCTGAAATGCACTACATGATTTTTTCCAGATTTTCCGCTGATTTAAGGTGCGTGCGTGGACTGCGAAGTGGACTTCACAAGGTATGCCGCCATCTTAAGTGAGATTCCAATCAGAAGGGAGTGAACATGTTCGGTTTGAAGGCCACTGCGAACGGCATAGGGAGTAAGGGAACATCAATACATCACTTCACAGGAAGTGGAGGGAAAATCACCCAACTGTCATTGCGCACCACATCACCAGTTAGAACTAACAATGGAGCAGAGCTGTTGAAAGAGTTGTTTAAAGGAGGGGTTGCAATAGGCTACGTTCACACTGTTAGTTTTTGGGATTGACAACCACATTTACTTACAGGTGTAAGTCTCGAAATGTCTCGTTCACACAGCAGCTTACAGTAGCGTCTTGAATGCTGTCTGTATGAACGTGTAACGGGAGTCACCAGTAACCATAGCGACAGTGACCAAAGTAAAATCAAAGGCCTCTGATTTTACCAAAGTAAAATCAGAGTGTCACAGGTTAACCTGGTGACTCTATAAACTTGGATTTACAAACATACACCCATGTCACTGATACTGTGCATTGCCGGCATTATTAACATCTGTGTACACCTCAGGAAAGTTTTATGGAGTTTTTGTTTTGTTTAGTCTAAAGTTTGTAGCTGCTGTGTTTTGTTATAGTTTTCAACTCTTGATAGTTTTCCTTAAAGTTTGCTATTATTTTTCTAAAAATAACAGAATGCCAGAACACATAATAATTCATATGATAATTACCTTTATTTTTCCACATACTTGCCGCAAACCTTTTTTGTAGTTAAACTCCCCGGTTCACACTCTGTTCAACCAAACCCATAATCCAGGTTAATCTGTTTTTTTTAAAGCGACAGCCACATCACTTCCTGTGGAAGATACCATTTTGGTGTGATGTCAGAGGGGGAGGGGATTTGGAAAAATTTGTTTTTGCTATTTAATTAGTTGTTAAACTCTTTCTCTGTTAATGGTTGTTGTTTTACCTATTTGGAAGGTTTTAGTGTTGTGTTGGGTGTTTATATTTTTTAATTTGATCATTACAACCTAAAACGTTTGTACATAGTTGGTAGGCTCTATAGGTGGGGCTTCAGCCTATAAATAGGCGTGATGGCTGAAAGGATTTCAGTTCTGATTGTGAACTCTAATACTGAGCAGGGTTGCAAACTTGGGCCATCTGGTTTAGCCAAAATTAGCACGTTGTTGCTGCTTTCTTTTCTTTTGTACAGTTTTTGTTTATTTTTGTTTTCTCCTGCACTGTAAATATTTTAGCACCTTCCAATAAAACACCATTTTTTGGATTCTGCATCAACTTTTTGTACAGCACGTCATTTCCTTTTTCCACTCCAACTGGTTGGCTTCCCTACACAGAGGCAGCCAAAGTTTCCATTTTTCTAATGCATCTCCTAGCAACAAAGCGCACATATCTGCCTGAGTTTGTTGTGATCGGACCAACTTAAAAGCCTGGTAGTGTGCATTCCTCAGTCGTTTAGTGTATGATGGCCAGTTTTCCTTTGTGACTATTTACAAAGTCGGTAAGTGAATGGTGCCTGGTGTTTTAAAAATCTGTTCAGATATTAAAAGCTGTGTAGTGTATTCCAGCCTTAAAACGCTCTAATGCAGTTATTCATGCAGTTTTGAGAGAGAGAGAGCGAGAGAGAGAGTGAGCAAGAGAATTGCCTCTGTGAGTCTGTGCGTCTCTCAACAGTGTTCAGCAGCAGTGTCTCTACTAATAGCGAAACTGTAAGTTCATCTGCTTCAAGAATGGCGCCATTATTACCCTATGAAACGTAATTTGGGAAAGGAAAGGAAAGAAAAGGAAAGGAAAGTCCCATATCGGAATTTGTGCTCTGCATTTCACCCATCCAAGTGCACACACACACAGCAATAAGTAGTGAACAAACACACACACACACACCATGAACACACACCTGAAGCAAATTGTGCTTCCTGCATGGTTTCAAGTCAGACTCTCTAACCATTAGGCCACGACTACCCCTGACTTTCCATGTTTTTTGTGGCAAAAACATGGAAATAATTTGGCGTTTTTATGTTGTTGTTTACTGTGTTTATTTGCTTGGTCACTGTCATTGTGGGTTTTGTTTTTTGTTTTTGTAAGGACCTTGGAATAAATCAAATAATTCAGCGAAGTGATGTCGACATGTAATGCGGTCGAGACCTGCCTGTAACTACTTTTGCCATGCGTTTCCCTGAAAATAATTGCACACCTGACATTTTAGGCAATGTAGGAATCCCGTCCAGGAAAAAGAGGACGTATGGTCACCCTAGCACAATATACATAATATAGGCTAAATGTAACATCAGGTCAAAGGCAGTATGTGAAAAGTGTATCTTTCTTGTCTCAGAATGTCAATCCAATCCAAAGATTGTTTCTCAAACTATAGAACTAATAAATACAGAGCAACCTTACAAATAAAATGTAGGAAAAAAAATACATCCAAACTCCCAAACTTTTGTATATCTCAGACTGAAGTGATTTGGTACTCTGAACTTAAAAGCATATGTTTACAAGAGAAGCAAAAAATAATAAAATATTATGAGGTCTTAAAAGTGTGAAGCATGTGCTCTCAGAAACATGACAAGACAAAGGCCATAAAGCTGTCTTTTATAAGAAGCACCGATTGAATCTCACAGCACTGAGAGAAACGCAGGTGAAGAGTCAATACCAACAAGATCAACACTGGTGAGAATAGCCATCTACTGTTCATATTTCTACATATTTCTAACATTCCTTTTGTCTTTCTGTCTTTCTTTCTTACACTAGCAGTAATTTTGTTAGATGGTTTAAAATAAAGGGTGATAATCTGCAGTTCATAGTGATTTAACCCTTAAATGCAGTTGGTGTAACCTAATGTATTTTGGTTGATTCAGTGATGTTAAATAATATTTTAACTTAACTAACTTTAAGTAAATAGAAATAACAATTTCTTTCAGAGTAGTCCAGTTCCCTCTTAAATGAAGAGGGCTTTTATGAATCACAGTCAATAAAAACTTCATTAAGTGAAAATTAACATAATTGATTGATGTTGATTTTATTATCAAATCATCTCCATGCAGACAGTCATTCTTTGGAGATTTTTGACAAGATGAGACATTTTGCTCTTGCTGTTTCTCACCATAACAGGTATGATCTGTGCTCTAGTTACAGGTGCATCTCAATAAATTAGAATGTCGTGGAAAAGTTCATTTATTTCAGTAATTCAACTCAAATTGTGAAACTCATGTATTAAATAAATTAAATGCACACAGACTGAAGTAGTTTAAGTCTTTGGTTCTTTTAATTGTGATGATTTTGGCTCACATATAACAAAAACCCACCAATTCACTATCTCAAAAAATTAGAATACTTCATAAGACAGTTAATATTAATTGTGTTAGTTTAATATTTAACATTGTGTCCTATTTTCTATATTTGTTCGTGCATTTAATGCAGCTTTCTGCAAACACTGTTATAGGTGTTTTTATTTTTTACTTGCTTATTTATGTAAAATTCCGGTCTGTTAAGAGTGGAATAGTACAAAAGTGCAACCTTATTTTTTTTTTTACTTGGAGGGTATACTTTGAACTACATATTTTTAATCATGCATCTTTAACAAAATAGCTTCTACTTTATTGAAGTAATCATTATTGGTGTAATCTTAGATTATCTAACAAGCTAAATGTTAAATAAAATCTTAAAAGTGGTAAATAATTACATTTAATCTCTAGATTGATTAACGTTATTACTTTCTGATCATTAGCTTCTGTAGCTTTTGCCAGTCCACCAGTTCAGGATGAGAAGCTTCCTGATCCGGTGGTGAAGGTGCCAGTGGTTGAAAAAGAACCGACAGTAGAGCACACAGAAGCAGAAGCAGGTCCTCTGGTGCAGGGTGAAGCTGTTGCAGATTCACGTCTGGTGGAGCCTGATTCAGTGCTGCTGGAGCCAGAAACAACAGAGGAACAAAGAGTACCAGAAGAGACACAAGTGATGTTGGAGAAACCTGTGCTAGAGGCAGATTGCCTGACTGAAGAGACGCCAGAGAGCCTGAGCCGGAAATAACCGCCATTCAGACGGACAGAAACATCGTACCTGTAGAGGAAGCTGTAGCAGAGTTAGAGTCAGAAACTAATACAGAAGTGGAAGATGAAAAAGAAGAAAATGTAGTAAAGGAGGAGCCTACACTTGAGGCTGACTATATAACGGCTGAAGATCCAAAAATACAAATGGAACCTGGGAGGGAAAGACGAAGGACACGTATTGGTAAACCACCTCAGATGATATTAGTTTTGCCACTGTGTACAATAGCAAACAGGTCTGATACTAGCATACTTAGCCAAAAGCACTAAATACTGCAGTGTTTAGGGTCATTGTGAACAGTTGCCTTTATCAAGCAGGTGTGACGTGCATGCGGCGGCCGCACTCGCGCATGGCTTGGAGGATGGAGAATCTTTAGTATGTTCATTTGTTTTGCAGTGTTTCACTTTTTTGCATGATTTATTAATTTCGCCACCATATCTGTCCCTCTAGTAAGTCACTTTACTGTTTTGACAGACACGTATTTCATATGGTTGGATGGAACGCCGTGGAGCTATAATGGCTGGGCTGTTGGAGAACCCAATAATGCTGGTGGGCAGGAGAACTGTGTAGAGACGTGGTGTAAGTGTTGCTACTGAATAGTTGCATTCATCACAGATAATCTTAAGGAATAATATATAATCCTTTAACTCTTTCACCGCTTTCCTCTTTTTCCTGATCTGTCTTTACCAGTTTAACAAAGCTTTGTCTATTTTCAGATAATCTGTCGTTCAAAGATGACCCATGCACAAGACCCGAACCGTTCATCTGTTCCTGTCCACTTTAGACAGCCAGAAGGTTAACCTAACCTGCTATTCAGTAACTTTTATGAAATAAGTGTAAATAATAATTATTATTGCAATTTTTAAAGATTAATTTTTAAGAGTTATCAACTGATGTTTTATTAAATTTGCCTTGCATTTTTACAAAAAAATTATAATAATAAACATGTTTATATTCCACAACTGTTTCATTTATTTCGGATAATATAGCATTAAATTGTTGTAAGCAATTTAATTGTTTACAAGCTAAAACCATCCTTTTGAACACTTCTACTTTATGCTTAAATAAAGCTGTAAAATCATATTCAATAAAAGTGACTCTTGTTCTATTTTATTACTGTATCTAAGGCTGTAATTTTCATGCCAATTGTTGACTCATTTAGCTGTTAACTGAAAGGTCACTCAATGTTAAATCCTCGCAGAGCTTTTCACTAAAGCTTCACAAAGGCTTTAGGCAGGCGCTGGTACGCTAATAGCTCTCATCACCATGAGCCTACCATGCAGGCTGTTTTCCATCCCATCATCTGGCCAGGAATGCCAGGGTTCCCATGTTTCTATGCATCATCTATGGGATAAAGAGAGAGCCACTTGGTCTGACACACGCATTTGTTGTGAAGCCAGCAGTGGTCCCTGGCACAGTCATAAAAATGAACTTTAGTGCAAGAGGTTTTAAAGGTAAAGTGTATCATTTTTGTGCCACTAGCATCACCAAACAGACTTTTACGTTTAAAAAGAGAATAAAACATTTGCAAGTCTATTCTGATTCCTGGACTCAAGACTATAGAGACCAGATCTGTTAAATTCCCATAGATAGTACTACAGAGCCACAGTGTTTACATGTTTCTCAGAAATCCAACAACGAATGCCTTACTTCTAAGATAAATATTAAAATGACACACATCACTTTTAAAAATGAACTTTAGTACAGATATACTAGTTCTTTCTAGAGATCATACATCAAACTTCTGATTTTGGAAAAATGTGTCTTTTTTTGAGCATTTATTCTTAATGGTCATACCGCGGATGCTGAGGATCAGTTACTCAGAGGATCTGCTAGAATCTTTAAAGCCAAAGATTTTCCAGAAAGGTTCATATAAATACTATTATCAGAATATCTAAAGATTAACGCCCCCTCTCTCACTTTGTCCGACACATGGGGCTGAAGCTTACTTTGGCATGCACAACACAATGTTCTCCATGGCTGAGTCAGTTTTCCATTTTACTTAAGCAGCTGTGTTTTCACTACTGGGTGTCAGTGAAGGATCTGCAGGAACTAAACCACAGCCACTCCAGCCATTTCAGTCACAAATTAATACTTGTCATCTCCCTGGCCTCTTGTTTAACATTAGAAACAAATATGTGCATGTATGAAACCAAATATTGCACTAATGATGAGAATTCTGCCTAAATTCCACCTTAGAACAGTTTTTGTATTTGCTTCAGATTTGCTTAACTAGTTAACCATTTGATATTATCGCTCAGCCATGTTTCAGCAGTATCACTGTTCTGAGAAGTATTATAGACCTGAATGTGATACAGCAAGGTCGGTGTTTACAGCTTCAACGGGAGTGTTAATCAGACGTTATGCTCTCATCCCAGGTGTCTGATTAAACATGGCCTAAGACCGAGAGACATGATAATCTCAGTGTAAAATTTGTTTACCATGCAAGGGGACTAGGGAGTACTCTTTTCTTTTCTCCTTTTGGATGAACGTAATAGATTGTTTGTAATTTGCAATTGCTGTTTGTCCTTCAGAAGAATGTGCCACTCCACTGAGACACAAGGTGTGCCCCAAATCATGTACTTATATACTATTTTATGCCACTTAAGTAGTTTTTCACACTGAAGATTCCAAAAAGAAAAAGTGCTCTTGATGCAGTTAATTAACTGAAAAAAAATGGAATGTTGGACACTTCAAGCACTTAGCTCTGATGCTGGATGACAAAATAATCTTCTAAAATTATAAGTATAGTGCATTGTATAAGCATAGTGTTTTGTACGTCATTTGGAACACAACTATAGCTGTTATACTCATGCACGTGATCGACCGACATTTCACATAAGTTTAATGGTTAAATAGATGCATAATAATTATTAAATTAAATGCTAAACTCTTTGGTGGCCTTGATTATTAAAAAAAGGATAAATTATTTAAATTATTTTGTGATTCAAAACAGCAAATTTCGCCAAAAGACCAGGAATTTGCAATACTTCAATGATCACTGAAATTAGTCATCAAAGGAAAAAATATTCAAGGCAATTATTTTATATTTTTAAAATACTCGTATACTCATATAAAATACTACTTTTTCAATGATTAAATGATTACTTAATATTCACAACATGGCAGTGAATTATTCGTAATTCACTGATTCTCCCTCATTCTTCTTATTTTTTAAATTTCCTTTCTAAAAAAGAAAGAAAGAACGAAAGAAAGAAAGAAAATGGCATATTGCTTATGAAAGAAAGAAAATAGCATATTGCTTATGAGAGATCTGTTTTAGTAAGTTTTATTAGGCTTTTTTTCTGTTTGTAACCATAAACACAGCATTTATTAAGCAAGATTTATTCAGATTGTATTAAAGGATTAGTTCACTCCTGAAATAAAATTTCCTGATACTTTACTCACACCCATGTCACCCAAGATGTTAATGTATTTTTTTCTTCAGTCAAAAAGAAATTAAAGTTTTTGAGGAAAACTTTCCAGGATTTTTCTCCATATAGTGGACTTCAACGGGGACCAATGGGTTGAAGGTCCAAATTGCATGTTCAATGCAGCTTTAAAGGGCTACACAATCCCGGCAAAGGAATAAGGGTATTATCTAGGGCAGTGTTTCTCTACCCTGGTCCTGGGCGCCCCCCAGCACTGCACATTATGTGTGTCTCCCTAATCAAACACACCTGATTCAACTCATTAGCTCATTAAAAGAAACTCCAGGACCTGAAATGGGTGTCAGATAAGGGAGACATACAAAATGTGCAGTGTTGGGGGGCGCTCAGGACCAGGGTTGAGAAACACTGATCTAGGGAAACAATCGATCATTTTCTAAAAAAAATATAAACATTTATTTACTTTTTAACCAGTCTTTGCATGTTCGCTTTGTAAACACTGGGTCAGTACTACCTCACACATGACCTTTCTAACTTGACTATATAATGCGTGAAGTCGTAGACGCAGAGCTAGTGCAAGATGAGCATTGTGGTTAAAAAGTATATATATATTCCTCAGCTGCACTCTACAAAATGCTGGGTTAAAAACAACCCAACTTGGGTTATTTGGCAACTGGGTAAATACTGGACAGAACACATGCTGGGTTATTTTGACCCAGCTGGGGGCTGTTTCATAAAACAAGTTTACCAAACAAGCCAGGCTTATTTCAGTTATTCTGACTTATTTTGAACCAAAATTGACCAAAGTCAGACTAAATAAAATAAATCTGGCTTATTTGGTAAATTTGTTTTATGAAACAAGGCCCCTGGTTGGGTTAAATGTTTTTTTTTTTACCAAAAATGCTGGGTTAAGTCAACTATGGTTTAAAATTATGGACTGGAGAAAAAAAACAAAAAACAGAATTACTAGAGACAACAGCAATAATCAAAAGATGAACGTTTATTATTAAGCAAGAACACATGGACAAAATACAAAACAAATTGAATTTATTTGGGTGAATACAGCATAGTTTACAATATTACTATGTTTAACAAGCATTTTAGACATAAAAAATGTAACATTTAAAAGTAGCATTTTAATTAAAGTGTATTCAACCGTTCTCTGTAATCACTTTTTACGGAAATAGCGCCAATTCTTGTGCCGGTGTGTCGCCGAAATCCGAGCCGGTGAAAGGGCTGCTGTTCGCCGGGGAACTGCGAACTTCAGACCGCGGCCTCGCTTTTCACTCGTAGCTGAAAGATTCTGTGACTCCAAAACCTGCCCATAAACAAACAGTACTGAGATTAGAGAACATATTTTAACATCAAATTAATTTAAACTCAGTACTATAACGAATGAAATCAATTTATGTAATGCAAGGCAAAAGGCATTTCCATCATGCGAAGTGACCGCTGCTGACACAGTTGACTAACATCTCGTACTTATGCGTTGCGTAAAATAATACAATTTAGAGCACAGTAAAGACTTTATAAATGAAATAAAATGTATACAAACCTTTATATCGCTGAAGAAGGGCACCAAATCGTCGGCGGCGGCCCTGTGAACTACTCTCTCCTGTGGACTCAATAAGCCCGCGCACTAACTCAGCAGCTGGGTTGTTTAATCGGAGACAAGCTCAACCCAGCGATTTGGTAGAAAAAAAATAGCCCAGCATTAAAAATGACCCAGCAGCTTAGTTAAAGAAAAACTACCCAGCACCTGGGTAAAAATATTAAAAACAACCCAATAAAATGACCCAACGGGCTGAACCCCCGTTTAATTTTTAAAGAGTGTGGGATTGTGTAGAGCCCTTTGAAGCGGCATTGAACCTGCAATTTGGACCTTCAGTCAGTTGGTCCCCACTAAAGTCCACTACATGGAGAAAAATCCTGGAATGTTTTCCTCAGAAACATTTGTTTCTTTTCAACTCATGAAAGAAAGACATGAACATCTTGGATGACATGGGGGTGAGTAAATGATCAAGAAATTCTCATTCTGGAGTGAGCTAATTCTTTAAAAACTATTTATTAAACATTGTGTTCATTGTGAACACTGTCATATTGATGTTGATGCCATTTTATAAATGAGTTTTAAGCACAGACACCCTATACCAGGGGTAGGCAAGTTCGGTCCTAGAGAGCCGCAGTCCTGCAGAGTTCAGCTCCAACCCTGAAAAAAAACTCACCTGCCTATAGCCTTAGTAATCCTGAAGACATTGATTAGCTTGTTCAGGTGCGTTTGATTCGGGTTGGAGCTGAACTCTGCAGGACTGTGGCTCTCTAGGACCGAACTTGCCTACCCCTGCCCTATATCAATGGTAAAATCACTCTCAAAAGCCTCTCTTGGGTTATTGCTTTAGTATGCCAGTCTTGCCAGACATCATGTTTTCTATGTCAGTCCAGTCTCAGGTTATTTCTGATGTCTGATTCCATCCCAGCTATTAAAACTGACCGTCAGGTCATCCTACACTTGCAGACAGTAAAATATTTGTCATCCTTCATTTACCATCTGTGCTTGCACAGGTTATTGGACCCCAGTTGCAGCTTCCAAGATCCCAGAGGCCACAGTATATCTGCCAGAGCCGTGCCCAGGCTGTGGGTAAAGGGATATGCCTTCATGTGCATTGTAAGATATATAAATACCTACAGCCATCTTTCCCCCACCCATTCTTAGTCTAAATCTCTGTCTGTTTTCCACAAACTCGAAAACACGGGAATCCGTGAGAGGGATCAGTGTTCCCTGAGGAGAGGATTGCACTCAGAGCTGTGGAATTAAGTAGCTTTGACATTGTATGCAACTCTCTCTCTCTCATAACTAACTGCACATTAGCTCAGCTCTTCCATGGGAGGAGCAGGGAGATGCTTCTTCTTTTAAAAGTCAATTTGCCCTGAGGATGTCAACTTTAAAGTCTCAGGTCTGTTTCTTTGTTTCTATATGTTTGTGAGAGTGTGTGATTTCCTTTTCATTGCTGTTTGTTACTGAAACTAGTTTAAATTAAAATTAATAATTTTGCTTGGAATTTTGCTTGCTTTTGTGTGCTACCTAAATTCAACAACTACTGGGGAAAATGCATGTAAGAAGATGTTGTTAGAAAATGGTTTTATTGAGAATTAAAAATTAAATCTTCCAACACGATAGCTGTACTGAGTGTGAAGACATTTGGGCTTGTTTCCATAATGGAGATCGAAGGAAATCCTGGTCTAAATATGCAGAAAAAAGGGATCGTGAAGCAGCCTGACCCTGTCAAACCACCACCAAACAACACAGAAGGTAAATAATAAGAAGATTGAGATATGGGAGCAATATGACAGTGGGCTCCAAAAACTAGTAAATAAAAATGCACCTATTATGCAACATATTTGAATTTTTTTTTTATTTCCATAATTGTGTAATAGTGAACTAACTATTGAAACCTCTTTTACTTTAGATAAAAATACAGGCAAAATAGTTGTGTACCTGAAACTTGCCCATATATGACAAAATACTTAAGATTTGATTAGACTCTACCTCAAAAACTTGGGACAACCTGATCTCATGAGAAAACAATTTTACAAGTTGGCAGTTTAGTATGAATTTGTATGGTGTGGTGTGATTTGTATGGAAATGTACAATAAAAAAAAAAAACATAAGCATGAAGTGCCAACCCCTAAACCTAACTGTCAATGGGCGTAAGCAGATTCTACAAAGACATATGAGATGACACGAATTTATAAGATTTAGCCACAAATTTGACAAACATTAGTTACAAATTGCCACGAAAGTGTGTTTGGACTTGTGAACACATTTAAATTTATGTGCATTTCATTAGTGACCCAGAAATAGTGTTTCTTCTTCATTTTATTCAGTTTTTATGCTTTATTATTCTAAATCCCAGAGTTTTAATGCAGTATGAAACTTTTGGATCCCACTGTATTTAGGTGTGTGTGCATGCAGGTGTTCAGATCAGTAAATACAGTGATTGAATTGCAATGACACGTCTTATTGGTGCTCTTTTCAGAGGATATGGACTGTAAAGACATGCAGAAGGAGGCACTGAACAGGCGCAATGCCTGGGAGCCCACTGTCTTCTATTCGCTTGGCAACGAGACCTTTTTCTTCACCGGGCAGGAGATCAACATCCGAGAGTCACTCGACTCTTTTGGCGCCGTCATCTGGCCAGGCGTGAGAATAGATATTATAGGACTCTTCACACTGCGCTTAACCGAGGGTTATCGTCGTAAGACGTCGTTCTAAACTCCGCCTTTAACTCCTGGTAGAGAAACCGTTCACACTTGCAATTTAGAAGCCCACCACCGCTTTATACCTGGGGTTATTAAAAAACTCCGCCACGGAGCAGGGTTCGCGTTAACCCAGCATTGCGGTACCAAACCAAACCCGTAGCCTACAGTCAGTGTGATTCCTTGTTGTTATATGTTACGATTCGGTGTTAGAATGTTACGGCTAGATGCTTAGGAACAGACGCCCAATGACGCCTCATATTCACGTGCTTTGCCTTTGGACAATCACAGAAAATCCGCGTGTTGTATTTTAACAGTAGTTCCAGCGTTTAAGGGGAAAATGGTGACATCAAATAGTCCACCTTACCTTTATAGTATGAAAAGTCCATTCAGGAAAAACTCGACAATACAGTCGGCAATAACCTGAGGATGAAATTGGAACATTTACATAAACAGGTCGCGCGTTGTCTTCGTCCAATCAGTGACACTGACATAGCAAATATGCAAATAAGAACGTCAAGCGGTTTATTTTCTTTTTAATATTTTGTATTTTTAGGGGATTTAATGGTACTAAATTATATTTATGCATTAGTTATAACGTTATTATGTGTTTAACTTTTTGAGCAGAGATCTAAAAATGAAATTTCCAACTTAAACTGTTGTAAATCTTGAATGTTTTGGAGCACAGACTTAGATTTTGTAAAGGTCTCTTTTTAAAGAGAGATGCAGGTTTTTGGCTAAAGTAAAAAAAAAAATGAAATGAAAGTGGAATTTAAAAAGTTATAGAAGTTTCAGTATATTGTTTTGAAAAATCCACAAAAACACTTTCAATTTATATAAAGTATGTATTTTTAGAGTAAAACAACAAAACATGTTTTACTCTAAAACTGTGAGGGTAAAAAAAGACTAATTTTGTGTTCCAAATTTGAGGTTGATATCTCAAAACATAAGCTTTCAGTAAGATTTTGTTTGGATGCAGTACCAAACATTTCACTAGATTAAATTTGTTTCCAATGCAGTAATTTTTCAGCACAATTTAACCTTTTTCGTTCCATGTCCGTGACGTTTTTTGTCTTCACATAGCAAGTGCTAAAACCTTTACCAAGTTTCATACCATTATGATAAAGAACAATTCTAAATATATATATCTATATATATATATATACATTTTGTTTTATATAAAGAGCACTAGAGGGTTAAGAATGTACAATGTGAAACATCAATTTACAAATACAGTGGATTGATTGTTAACCCCAGCTAAATTATGAGCAGTGTGAGGTGTGAAGCAACATAACCCAGGATTCCATAGGGGTTAGAATGACGCAAGGATAACTGTTTCAAGTGTGAAAAACCCTATGAATTTTTTAGAGTTTTGTGAAGTTTGCAGATTACCTGTGTATGTATGTGTGCACACAGGCTGTGGCTCTCTGTCAGTATTTGGAAAAGAACCGAGAACAGGTTGATCTGCTGGATAAAGCAGTGCTGGAACTTGGAGCGGGAACAGGACTGGTGTCCATAGTGACAAGTTTACTGGGTACATAAACTAACATCTCTTTTTTCTGTGTGCATGAAAGTGGTGATGTGGAAGTTCAAAGGTCAATTTATTTGAATTATTTATTTTCATTTACACCTTTTCCACATCAAGGTGCCTGGGTCACGGCCACAGATCTGCCCGATGTCCTGTCAAATCTGAACTTTAACCTCTCACGCAACACACGGGGTCGCTGCAGATACACACCTCAGGTGGCGGCTCTGGTCTGGGGTCAGGATGTGAAACGTGACTTCCCCAGCTCCATCTACAATTATGACTATGTGTTTTGTGCAGACGTGGTCTATCATCACAACTTTCTTGAGGATCTACTAATCACCATGCAGTACTTCTGTAAGCCAGGAACCACCCTTTTGTGGGCAAATAAGGTCAGGCTCTATGTTTTTCCATTAAACCATAGCTAACATGTTAGCTTTATGTCTTTAAGTCTGAGGTAGCCTCTTTTATAAGACCTGTTGGTTGTCGATGTTTCATTTCCAACAGGTGCGATTTCAATCTGACCTGCGTTTCATTGAAAACTTTAAAAACGTTTTTAACGTCACGTTGCTGGAAGAGATCCCACAAGAGGAGGTAAGGATCTACCAGGCCACTGCAAGGACATCAGCCCAAATGAGGGAGGAGAAGAGCGAGAACCAACAACATGATGTGCAAGAATTGCAAATAGGAGATTCATACATTAAATGAGTCCAGCAGCCCCAACATTGGAGGGAAGGTGCTCCACCTGTTGGCCATCTGCAAAGTTGCAAGGAATGATTGCCAAGTGCTACTATTCCTGATAATAATGGAAAAAAACATGTCAAAAAAGAGTGATACTTCATGTATGATTTTTTTTTAAGTATGGAAGCTCCTTTTTGTTTCAGAATAAAAAAGGTATTTTTAAAGTAATTCGTACTTGTAATTGTCACTTTATATGTCTACTTCTCAATGTGACACAATTGTCAATTTCTTATTTTAAATATTATCTCACAGTAATCTGTTTATTTTAGTCTGAGTTGGAAATAGAATTTCGTTTTTAGTGTGAGAATTTCTTTAAAAAAATGATGTTTTGTTCCCCAATTTATTATGTATAATCATTTATACTATCATTGTTTAATTGTTAAGATTTTATTGCATTTGCAACATGGTGCAAAGTCCTAATCTTCTCCCTAAATCTACGCTACGGTTCAAAAGCTTGTGGTCAGTAACTTTTGCTTTAAGTAAATTATTTTATTTTAATTATAGTAGTAGTAGTAGTATATATATTTATTTAATGCTATGTCAGCATCTTGGGCTATTTCATGGCAAAAACAATAAAAATTCAAGTATAACAAATACAATAAAAACAAACAAAGTTATATTACACAAGATTTTTTACATTAACATATGATAAAAATTCTAAAACTTTTTCTGGCAAAGTTATACTAAACTTGTATTTTAATTATAAATTAATAATTTGGTTTCCACAAAAATATTAAGCAGCACAACCATTTTAAAAATTGATAAATGTTTCTTCAGCACCAAATCAGCATATTAGAATGATTTCTGAATGATCATTTTACAAAGACTAGAGTTACAGCTGCTGAATATTCAGCTTAGCCATCACATAAGTAAATAAGATGAAATAAAGTTAGATTAAATAAAATATATTCAAATAGGCGTTATTTTAAAATTTTATATTTCACAATATTACTCTTTTTATGAATAACATAAATGCATCAAATAAATGCATCCTTGGTGAACAAACTTCTTTCATAAAATTTACCGACCTCAAAATTTTGAACAGTATAGTGTATGTGACAAGACAAGATAAACAACAAATCCTATTTTAATAAAGTAGAGTCATCCTCAAGGAAAAGTCTGACAAAGACAAATTAACATTAGGCTCTCTAAACAGTTCCCAAGCTAATTGTCTCTCAAACAACTTTGAAACAGACGAGCTCATGGGAGACATCACTCAAGGAATAAGATGACTTGTTTACAGCCTTTGCAAACAGAATAATGAAGACCGTGACAAGACAAGATAAACAACAAATCCTATTTTAATAAAGTAGAGTCATCCTCAAGGAAAAGTCTGACAAACAAAGACAAATTAACATTAGGCTCTCTAAACAGTTCCCAAGCTAATTGTCTCTCAAACAACTTTGAAACAGACGAGCTCATGGGAGACATCACTCAAGGAATAAGATGACTTGTTTACAGCCTTTGCAAACAGAATAATGAAGACAGAAATGATAGGAAGGAGAGTCCTGAAGGGGGGCTTGACTCTGGATCCCTCAGGGACTGTTCTGTCATACTTGGTCACATGACAAAAATCCGAAATTTGCAAAACCTCTCCGTTTACAGCGATAAAACACTCTGAGCAATATAATACCAAAACATGTCAGAGGAGAGCATAAACAAGAAAATAATTTAATATAGATATGTCCAAGTCTGGAAATTACAGCTTTAACATTGTCTAATATTTAAGTTCTTACAGTTAATTTCAATGCTTTAAGTGTGGCTACTTCAACTAAAAAGTCAACTAAAAAGAGGTACCAACAGTCTCTCAAACACTATGGGGAAAGCATTAGAAAACATTATGCCATGTCAACTTCCTGAACGCAAATCTAGTCACACTAGGCACATATATAAAATAAAAGTTTATTGAAATTATTAGTATTACATTAGTGTCGCAAATAAACACGAGTTCGATTCTTAAAACATTCTTTATATTTAAATTTGAAACTTATATTAGATTACAGAAAAGTTACTTTGAGGAGTCGGTACAAGGATTCAGCTTTTTTTTTTTTTAAAGGAAATGTTCAAAGGGAAGTCGAGAGAGACCTAAAGCCCATATCTTCTTAATACACAACAATAATCTTACACGCTTCAATGTATTACTGACGCGGAGAGAGGACACTAGAAACAAATCTTGGTATCATGTGGTTAAGAAACAAAGCATTTTTATATTCCTGTAATTGCTTTAAGGTACTTAAGTTTCTCCGATGTCCTCCAGTGTCTCTAGGACAGGTTGGCCTATGAAGCTCGGAAACCAAACGAGAACAAAGAAACGAAAAAAGACTGACTCCTCAGAGTCCTCCAAAAAAGCAGCGCTCTGCAGAACGCCAAGGAGCAGAACACACACGGGAGGAGAGATTCTACAAAAAAAGCCTGCAAGAAATCATCAGGTCAGCATACGAAGAGTCCACACATCCAAAGACCTGCCCTCCACATGGGGCAAAAAATAGCAGCCGGCTTTGTAGGTTCATCGATTCATTAGTCTCCGAATCATCAGAATGCAAATCAAGCCAGCAAGTTCAAAAACAACAACAACAACTAAAAAGATCATTCAAAAACAGAAGAGAACTACTTCACACAAAGATCACACAACATTTTCCAACAGCTCGCTGTACGGCTGTACGCAAGTGGGGTTTTCTTCGGGAGGGAAGGTTTCAGAGGGTCACGCAGATCAGAGCGGATAACATCCAGTAGGAACGCTGCGACAGGAAATAAAGTGACACCTCTAAACTTCAGTAAAGTCCTTTAGCTGAAAACTATCATTCCCAGCAGGCAAAGCACACAGCCTGTGATGATGTGGCTTGTCCTGAGCTCAGAAAGACGAGGATGAAAACAACTCATCCTATTAAAGCCCGTGTTCTTCAATGCCCTTCTCAGGCAGAGAGTGAAAGAAAGGGTGAGTTGCAGAAGAGGAAAAAGAACGATGTGGTTGATCAATCCTCGGACATGGCAGCTGGAAGAACTTGTGCACGATTGGACAGGCTGAACGAGGACTGGGCTTAGTCCTCGTCATCGTTTTCGTCAAATTCGTCATCGTCGTCATCGTCCTCACCCATGTAAGAGACGGGGGTCTCCACCCGAGAGCCGCTGTAGTGGGAGTCGTTTGAACTGGAGGCCATCGTGCCGTCTGCCCCACCGTCACTGTCAGAGAAACAGAGGAAAGTGAAACACGCTGAAATACAAGACACTGTTGTACCTGTTGTTCCAAAACAACAAAATCAGTCCATAGTGCACGCATGCTATATTTCAAGTCTTTTGATCGTTTTGTGGCCAAAATTTAAGTCATTATTCACGGAAATTCTTTCCCTCCACCTCACACAAAGTAATCAAACGGCTTCATAAGACTACTTTTATGGTACCGTAACATTTTTGGAGATTTAAAGTGTTACTCTCGCAATTCACTAGTGTTGTATAAAAAAAATTTAAAAAAAGAAGAGCAGAATGAATATTCTGCATTATATCTTTTGGGGAACAAAATGACAGAATTTGTAAGTTTGGGTAAAGTATTTTTTGAAAATAAAATGCCTAGCTCAAAAAGTAATAAAAGCAGTATTATCACTATTTTCCACTTATTGTCAAATAACCAGACCAAAGCAAAAAGCAGTAACAGAACTATATTTATCGTAACTTCTAGAAAAGTCACTCACAATTTAATTCAACTCAGCTTTCTTTGAAAGAAAGTTACTTATGGGAAATGATGTCAAAGCAGCCCAGGTTAAGGCCCAAAGATTAATTGGTATAGCTGTATTTATTTGATCAGAAATAGAGTAAAAGAGTAATATTGTGAATTATTACGACAATAAAAAATGAATACTTTCTATTATTTTTTTAATGTAATTTACTCCTGGAATGTAGTTCCTGTACCCAAGTGTCCCTGCATGCTTTATTATGCTCTTAAAGACAACCAATTATTCTTCCAACCCTTTAGTACTACACAACCTTAAAATTTAGAAACAATTTAGAAAACATTTTGGCAAACCTGTCTCCTACATATAAAAATCTTTCCTTTTTACCCTCCATTTCAGATGGATCTTTCGCATTATGGTTTAGAAGGGGCACTGTAAACATTAATGATCTTTTTCTGGAGAATACATTCGTTACATTTTCTTATCTGTCAGAAAAATTTAATCTTCCCAAAACCCTTTTTTTGATATCTTCAGACTCGTCAAATTTATAAGAAATACATTTTCTCATTTCCCTTATGCACCCCCTAAACAAATAAAGTTTTAGAAACAAAACTCTGTAAAGGGACCATCTCTCCAATATTTAGAAAACATTTTTTTCATTTATTATGCAGTCAGGCTTTTCACCTCTCCAAAATAAAGCCAAATAAATTAACCATGTTTTCACAGACGAGGAATGGTCCAAGGCCCTTATTTGTGTACATACCTTGTTGCATAGAGAGTACTGGACAAAGGCCAAATTGTCTAAAATTAACCCTGGTTTTGATCCAAACTGTGTCAGTGTCGACAAGCTCTAGCTACTCTTTAAATCACACTTTTTGGCTTTGACCAGCATTGATTTCTTTCTGGGCATTCATTGTCAAATACATTTCCAAATGTTTTATTTTAGATATTGAACCATGCCCCCTAGTAGCATTATTTGGACTCAACCCCACAAATGTTTCCTTGTCACCCTCACAGTCAAATGCACTCGCCTTCTGCTTGATAATTGCTAAAAGGCTTATATTACTGAACAGGAAAAATCCTCCCCCACCCAGCAACTTTCATTGAACGCATGACCTGATGCAGCTTATTCAAATAGAAAAGATCAGATTTACAATACTTGGTAAAACGGAAAAATTTCACACTACTTAGTGACTCTTCTCGTCACATTAAATAAATAAATAAATAAAATATATATATAGTTGAAAGTGTTTATGTACTTAAGTGCAAATCATTGCTCCCCCCCCCTTTTTTTTTCTTTCATCCTCAGAGTTGTTCCAGGGTGTCTACAGATATGAACAATTTAAATTTAAGACTTTTTAAGCATGTGTGTCATTACGCTCATTTGATTTGATTTCTCCATGGAAGTCTCTCACAGAGACAGGCAGCACGAGCCTCAACAGCGCGACATTGATAATAGAAATACACTATCAATTATCAATCGCTGTTTAAGCTGAATGTAATAAAATCAGAAGAATCATTCGCGCGTTTTGATGCGTGATTATATTTTGTCACTTAAGTTTTAATCAGGCTATTAGTCCTGTCGGGCAAGTACAATTCTCAAGCCATTTTCAGTAAACTTGCATTAACCCATTTAAAGTAGTTCGGAGGCTGGACAGCGAGCTGGTGTTCGACTGTATTCTGTAATCATTCAGTAACAAAAACGCCGGGTGTGGCAATAATTCTGTTCTGATCTTTGTTTGGAACTATTTTTGTTGGTGAGATAGAACAAAACAGTCAATTGTGTCTAAAAATTTAAGTAACTTCATATACTTTACTACTTGTTTGTTGAACTAAAATCAATGTAACATTTGCAATCGTGAAAATATTCAGCAAAATAGATCCCTTGTCATGGTATGTTACTTGACTATATCATGCTATAAATAAACTAAACATTTTGAATTTTTACCTCAGTATGTTTGTTCTGTGAGTTTCTTCATGTGTGTCATTACGCTCATTTGATTTGATTTCTCCATGGAAGTCTCTCACAGAGACAGGCAGCACGAGCCTCAACAGCGCGACATTTATAATAGAAATACACTATCAATTATCAATCGCTGTGTAAGCTGAATGTAATACAATCAGAAGAATCATTCGCGCGTTTTGATGCGTGATTATATTTTGTCACTTAAGTTTTAATCAGGTTATTAGTCCTGGGGGGGCTGTGTGACAAAATATTTAAGACCTACTGAATCTGAATTTAATACATTTTAAGACGTTTTAAGGCCTTATTTTAGGAAAACTTTATTTAAGACATTTTAAGACTTTTTAAGACTTTTTAAGGACCCGCGGCCACCCTGTGTTCTAACTACTGCAGTTTATGTTTATATTTGTATTTACTTATTTGTATTGCTTTTTTTATTTCATTTATTTATCTTTTTATTTTGTTCTTGGTGCTAGCATTCATAATTGTATTTTTTTTGGACAAGGATGTAAGGAAGTTTTTGACTCATTTAATTTTGATCTCTGTTAATAGACTGGGACTATTAACTGAGACTGTAATTTTTATATCTCTCTGACTGAATAGCATCAATAAAAAGAGTTAAATTAATTAAATGGATTTCATTCCTGTGATGGCAAAACTACATTTTCAGCAGCCATTACTCCAGTCTTCATTGTCACACCATCACTCATAAATCATTCTAATGCTGATTTGGTGCTCAAGAAACATTTCCTACAATCACAGTTGAAAACAGAGGAAATCCTTAATTGCTTCCAGGATTCTTTGATACATTTAAAGTTCAAAATAACAGCATTCATTCGATATATAAATCTTTTATAAGAATGTATCATCACTGTCATTTCTGATCAATTTAATGCACCAAATTTATGAACAGTAGTCCATTACTGGGAACTGTCATAGTGTAACCTGATTCATTAGCTACTCTTGTTTCCAGCTCCATTCATTTTATTAATGAGCAAACTGAAAGGTGCACAAAAGAAACTCACCTCCCAACATGATAGCGGCCTCCGTTAACAGACGAAGCCCCTGTCATGTAGACATTACTGATAGGCCCCTGTGCCATTTCTGCACGCAAAAAATTCCCATCAAATTAAACATGTGACCTTTACAGTCACACAACTTCATTTATACTCTGATGTGGTGACCAGCCGGTACTAACCTGTGACATAGGGCTCCAGTGCTTTGGGCACCAAGCTTCTGGCAGTCTTCAAGTCCTCAGCAGAGCACTTGCCCACCTCGAGACCACAAGCCATGCCCATGCGCTTCAACACCTCAATGTCATCATGAATCTCGAACATGCTATCGAAGTTGAAGAGGTACTCAAACCTGATCACAAATAATGAGAAAAGGTGTGCAAAGTAAGGATCTCTGATATTCCAGTCAGGTCACCAACAGCATAAATGGTCTGGCTTTTGATATCATACTTGTCATTGGAGATGCTGCAGTCAATGACTGTTTTCTTGCTGGTGTTTACGATGATAAATGGCAAGTGAATGGCCGAGTTGGCAGGTGGGGGCCTTTTCGTCTGTTGTTCTCTCTGGCGGTTCCGCTGTACAAGGTTCTTGAAGGCAATTTGCTGCAATTGAAACGCATTCACTTTCAAAACAAGTTCATTGTCAAAATAATTCTCATAAGACAAAAGAGCATCTTCTCACCTGTAAGATGAGTTCTTGAAGTTGCGACTGTTTTTGTTTGATTCTCTCCAAACGTCTTTGCCTCTCCACCTCCAGGTTCTGGCACTCCTGAGCAGAGTTTGTGGGCAGGCCAATCCATTTGATCTCTTTTTTCTCTTTGGAGATGATGTTCATGGCCATCAGCACATTGAGTGCATCGTACACACGCCGCCGAATGTTCTTCTGGTCATACACATGCTGAAAGGGGACAACACACAGAAAGTGAAGCACTATTCATTTAAGATATATGTAAATGAGCAACTCTTTAATCAGTTTAAAGAGCTGCACGTCTTCTGCACTCAACAAACAAAGCTCTGGATCAATGCCTAGCCACAGGAAGCGGCTTACCGCATCATTAGGGGAGATATGATTATCACCAGAGCTGAACTCAGCCACAAGCTCATCAGCAACCTCGTTGTAGGTTGTGACACCCTTCCGCTGGACCTTTTCGCAAACCTTCATTGAGAAATGTCTGAGGCCTTTCCCATTCTTCTCCCCCTTCTTACCCCTCTTTCTGAGGAAAAGCAGAACAAAAACCAATTATTGCGCAATATTTAACATTATGATAGATGACAGAAAAAGGATAGCCGAAATAAATGTTTTGCTGCTGCTTTGTGGGAATTTTCCTTAGAAAATGTTCTATAGTGCCACCATGGTTCATCTTGGAAGAAAACCAAACTGATATATCCACCAATGCAAATTTCATGTAATATTTTTCTATGATTTTGAAGTTAAAATACTATAGCCATGATATTTTTTCTTTCCTTTTTTAATGACATGTCACCTTCTATGCCTACGTTCAGGACAAGAGCCAGGTTTAGTTATTCAAAATTAAAACTAAATAAGATAAAACTAAATAAGAAATGATTAAGATCATTTTTTTTCTAAAAAAAACTTCATTATATTTGGATTTACTTGATTAAAAACCTTTTCAAAAGTATCAACAGAATAATTCCCACAAGAGTAGAAGTATTACAGTCCAGCAAAATATGTTTAATGGACAGTGGATTTTGACAAGATAGACACTTCGGGGAATTTTCTCCTGATGGTAAAAATTTATATCTTGAGTGTCCTATCCGACATTAAGTCATTTTGTGTAATTGACTTGATATAATGATAATTATTATTACTATTATTCATTCATTCATATTATTTTTTAATAATAACATGTAAACATTAAAAAATAAATTAATTATAATTTTATTCCATCCCTAAAATCATTTAACTGTTTGTATCTTATTCTTACTGTAGCCAATTAACAATAGTAACGACAACAAAATTAATTTATACAATTATAATCAAACTACAAAAAAATTATTTATCAAACTTTCTTTGATATTGAATAAAGGATAAAGTAAAAATATTCTAAAAAGTTGCCAAACAATAATAAATGTACTACTGATTTGTCTCATGTAAATACAAATTGTAAAACCTGTTAATATTTTGACATTTAGATATAATATTTTCTTTGCACAGGCGATTGGCCATGTTGTATTTTGAACCCGTTCTGAAGACAAAAATACAAAGCATTCAAGAACAGAAATGCACCTGGTTCCAATGAATCTATTTCTGAAATAGAAATGTCATTACATGTTATGAAGTAGCCTGCTGAAGTAAGACTTACCCCGAGGACCACGGAGACGCTTCCGATGCTTGACTCTGGGTGATAAACTGAGAGCTGGGTGTGTGTGGGCTGTTCATTAGGATTACATTGGAGCCACTGGGTCTCTGAGGTGTGCTAATGATCTGTGATAGAGACCATCAGGTTTAGGAGACAATACGGCAAACATAATAAAAAGAGCAAACAATTTCAAAATTGAGATTTATACATCACCTGAAAGCTGAATAAACAAGCTTTCCATTGATGTATGGTTTGTTAGGATAGGACAATATTTGGTCGAGATACAACTATTTGAATATCTGGAATCTGAGAGTGCAAAAAAATCTAAACATTGAGAAAATCGCATTTAAAGTTATCCAAATGAAGTCCTTAGCAATGCATATTACTAATCAAAAATTACGTTTTGATATATATTTACGGTAGGAAATTTACTAAATATATTCATGGAACATGATCTTTACTAAATATCCTTATGATTTTGGGCATAAAAGAAAAATCTATAATTTTGACCCATACAATGTATTTTTGGCTATTGCTACAAATAAACCCCAGCGACTTAAGACTGGTTTTGTGGTCCAGGGTCACATATAATATTAAACAGAGCTGTACTATAATGATATCTAAATGAAAAAAAAGTCTGATGTTAAGGAAGGTGAACATTTATTCAACTAGGACAAATGCAAGCTAACATGTTTCTTTTTTATGCTGGCTACATATGACATTTTTCCAATTCTCACTGACATATGGCAAGGAATTAACAACAGCAGCTGTGAATATGCAGGTGGCTAAACAGCAAGCGTCAGTTAAACAAGCCAACAATTTCTCTTTTCTAAATTAGTTTGTTTCATTTTTTAGTTGTTATGGGAAGCCTGCTTCAATTTCCAACAAACCCTGATTCTCTCCAGCAATTAAAAGCAGCATCCCTTGGATATATTAAAGCAGTTGTAAACTCAAAGCTGGCTCCCATCCCTGAGAAGGATATACTGTACCTCACTCCTTCAATGATTACTGCGTGTTGCTCCATGTGGATTAATAAAACTGTGAACTAAACATAACCATTCTTGGAAATCTGTTTCACCCTGAACTGCTAGATCAGAATTCAAATAATTATCTTTCTTCGTTCAGGAGATGGTGTGTGTTCAACATCATGACTTTAGCTATGCGTAAAACACTACAAGAGCAGAGGCAATTTTATTTCCAGTTTCCTAAGCTCTTCCCATATTGAGCCTGGCTACTCTTAGCTGTCATAAACAAACGTCACTTGCAGGACTTAAAAATAAAAAAGGCCTGATGGCCCATGTCCAAAGTAAGAGCTTTGTGCCAGTTAACAAAAATGTGACTTGCCGTATTTTGCTAAAGGTTGAGTTCTCCTACATGATGATCTTACATTTTTGATCCTCATGTAAGAAACAGTTAAAATGGATAGAAAATTAAATCAGTAATGTTTGGCTCAATATGCCAGTGACGTTTAAGGCTGTCATGGAGCAAAACTATAGGCATAAAAAGGCCATTCATCAAAAAACTGTTCAGTGAAAACCATATACGGCTATATAATAGCATATGCTTTTCAGAGCCTTAAAGATATACACTACCATTTGAAATATTGGGGTCAGTAAGAATCCTTTTTTTTAAAGAAATTTATACTTTTATTAAGCAAGGATGCATCAAATGTGACAAATACATTGATAATGTTACAAACGTTTTCTATTCCAAATTAATTGTGTTCTTTTGAACTTTCTATTCAGAATCATGGGGAAAAAAAGGTTTTCATAAAAAATATTAAGCAGAACAACTCTTTTCAACAATGAAAATAAGAAGAAATGTTTCTCAGGCACCAAATCAGCATATTAAAATTATTCCTAAAGACACTGTGACACTGAAGACTGAACTAAGGAATAAATTACATGTTAAAATATAATAATTTAGAAAAGCTATTTTAAATTGTAATATTCCACATTACAGTTTTTTTAATCCAAAAAATCAATAAAAGACTTTTCAAAAATATTAATAAAAATCTTACTGAGCCCAAACTTTTGAACAGTAGTGTGTACTGCTATTTTTGAGCCCTGTAAAAGTAACTGATAAAACCAGAAACTCTACACAATGTCAGAACAAACATCCGATTAAAGCATTGGCTGTTTAAGCGTGTGGAAAGACAGGAGATTAAACCTGAAAAACAAATTGGAATTAAGTGTGGTCTGAATAACGCTTATGTGATCTTTACATTTCAGTGTTTATGCAATCAAACTCCATTCAAAACTTACCATGTGTGGTGCGATGTTCACGTTGGAAGGGCCCAGTGTTTTTGGCAACAGCTGTTTTCCAACCACCACTGACTGTGGATGCACCGTTACTAAAGACAGCACACCTGCAGGGGTAGTATTCACAGAGGACAACGTAATGCAGTGCTATGTAAGGTCAAGCAGGTGTTTGGGCTTTTGTGAAGCATTACTGTAAGATCAAACATTCTTGAATATCTTCAAAAAAATTCAGCTGCTGATGCAGTGCACTATTATCTTCACAAACTCTTAATGCTCCTCTTACCTTTGCCAGGGCTCAGGTTCTGATCAATGAAAACCTTCAGCTCCCCATTGGCCTCAATCAGACCAGCCTGTGGAGAACAAGATGACCATCAACTCATTGACTTGTACTCTATTTTCAGTGGATTACATCTAATAGAGCTAGAGAATACTCACATCTTTGGCCATGATCCCTGGGGCTGAGGAATAGATGCTTGGTCTAGCTGAAAAACCCGAGCCAAATTTCCACAACAAAATGTCTCTGCAACAGAAATGAAACACAAAAGCTGAGGACACTTGAAGACTGTAACCAAGGTTACTACACAAATCTTTGTTTCTCACAGAGAAAGTGACTAATGAGGAAAGTTTTCATTAGCAAAAACCGCCAAAAGCATGCAATGATCAATGGGATTTCAAACAAGTATATCGGGTGGTTTTTGATCTATGAACAGATTCACAGATGATCAGTTCAGACAGACATGGCTCGTCTCTATGATAGGCTTCAGGTTTGCCTTCATGCCAAACCGCTCTGCGAACAAGACAGGACCAGCATTCATTCAAAATGCCACATAAATGATCACAATAAATGATGTAATAAAAAAAAAAAATGTGGCTGCATGTCTGAAAACCACCAAGAAAACATTATTAGGCATTATAGGTGGGTTCAAACTTCAAAGGTTCAGCACATTTATATTCTTATTATAGGCATAATTATTAAAATATTACAAAGATTTTCATATCAAAATGTTATAAGATTCAACATACATTTTCTAAGATATTCAAAGAAAAAAACTAATGTTTTACTGGATGATAATGACTTGTATTAAACACTTGATGGTTTGGTTCCTTTTACTCAATACTGATTACATGTATGATGTTGCTTATATGCAACAATACAGTAAACTTGCAATCATCTGATATTCTGGTCATATGCTGATATTCTGCACAACAGCACTCTTGCTAGTGTTTGTGTGAAATGGACTGAAACTCTGTCACAGGTAAGGTGGATTAAAATGAGATTTGAGTCCTCTTTCAAACCCAAGGACAGTGTGAATACATAAAGAGCTGGGTTCTTTGTCACACAGTTCACTTAATGGAGTTCCAGGTTTACTTATTTTAAAATGCTGTCTAGGTAGGTAGCTCACAAGCTTTTGAGAGACAGCCATAGTTGATGAAAACGAGGCCCGCCGAATTGCTTCCAGCACTCGTGCAGCTTATATTACCAGACAAAGACCTCGACGAATCTTTCCATCTTTTTAACAACAAAATTTCAACTCGTGCACTCAAAAACCGCATGCAATCTTCTGAAAGTCATCCATATGCAACAGTTCCTGTCGTTTTAAGTAACTTTTTTTTGCAAAAGCAATGGGCCCTTAAATATAGGAAATATTCATGGCCAATGTCCGAAGTTATAAAAACCATGTAAACGCATAAAGCAGAACAACAATCCGTTTTTTTCGTTTATACTTTCCGCATCAAACATAATGCACAATCGAAGCAGTATGTACTATAATAAAGCGTGTTAGCCCCGTTAGCTAGCTGTCTTTCAAACACGTTTTGCACCGAAACCCTGCTCTAAATGTGATCAAAACGTGCCCCTCCTGCTTAAATGCGACCAGATCGAGTATTGTGCATGTGCTCGTACCGTTTTGCGAACGGATCGGACTTAAATGGCCATCTGGAAATGAAGTGTGTAAACTTTCCTCTGAACTTACAGTCCTGAAGCCCTTTGCCTTCTTAGGTGGTTTTTGTTGGCATAGCCAGTTAGCAAGAGGACAGAGGAAGAGGAGGTCTGAAGCCCATCTCTCAAACAGGAAACAAAGATAAATCAAATAATATGAAAAATAAAACCCATGTGCAGTGAATGGTCATGCTTTTGGAACGAGCTTGCACTTGGGAGATGTTTGATTGTAAGATCGGTGCACATTCATAAAACCCAAAATGGATGCGGATGTTATAAGTATGCACATAAAAGACGCATGGCAACTGTGAAATCCTCATGCATGGTTTCAGAAAAGAATTAAAATTATTGATTTCTTTTACAACAAGTTTCTATAATTTATCTTAGGAACAGTATATAGAAACGACCTATTATATTCAGCAAGAGTTGACAGTCATAACACTACTCTGCTGGAGGGTAACAATTCATTGGCTTCGCTACAGCATGAGTTTAGACGACAGATAGTCCTTCAAAAATGGAAAATAATCGTTTAAAATTTGACATAGTTGTTTACTAACTCATCAGAACTAATATAACTAGCAGGATGGATTTGGTTTAATGCCTGGCAGCCATTTTACATGGAAGCTAAAGCAAAGCCATCATGCAGTGATGCTTTAATAGCCTGCTAGCTGAAGTGACAGGTCCTTATGACGACCTAAACTAGTTATTATCTAGTTAATAAACCCCTCACGGTTATACAAATTAAACAACAGCAACGGTTATACAAATTAAACAACAGCAACCCTTTCATTTTGCAAAAGTATTTAAAAAAACGCTTTAGAGCGAATATGGTAAAGCTGTTGTTAAGCTAGCGACCAGGCGAGCTAGTAAGCTAACTTCCACTCAAATCAAGGTCATCTGGGTGGGAAGCTTTAATATAATCAATCTAGGATCTACATACTATTGTTTGCTACACGTCTGGTTTGGTAGCTTTTTCGTGCAATGGCCAAATGCGCGTAAAAATCATTGAGGATTTCCCATTGCACGCCACTGACAGAAGCACTTGACATGGGTTAGCTTGTCGGCTAACACAAGCCAGTTGAGACAGACAGTTTCAATATTTCACATAAGTGATAATTAAACCGGACTAAGGGGTTCACAGACTAACGATCATAGATTCCATTATGTATAATTCTATACAGCTACACGCTGAGGTTACTGACCGGTTTTGCTGGCAAACGCACTTATTTCATGCCAAATTATCTTATCATTTTCAAACGCAGATAAATGACAACTTCTTTATGCAATGATGAATTCTAAATACAGTAAATATCGGTCAAGGCTGTCTGCGTGGGCTCAAAGCCCCCACTGGTCCCACTTACGGTCGGTTGCATCCGCCTTCAACTGTCTAGAGCTGAATGAATAGGAGCGCACAGTATAAACTGCTCCCTCTCTGTGTCTGTAAAACTGAGCTTGGCGGTGTCTACGCCACGGGAAATCCGATTGGACAGTAATGCGCATGACGTCGGGGGAGTGTAATACGGAAGCCACGCCTATACTAAATTTTGATTGGATAAGACTCTACAGTACCTGTGTTAAAATTTTCTCATTGGTTAATTTCAATGGATCCCACCCCACTACGTCTGAGGGCGGAGCGTGCGTAAGAATGCTTGTAAATAATAAAGAGAAACTCACTAATCAAAAGGTTTATGTCGATAAAATATCAAATAAATTTTGATAATCAGAGTCAAAGTCTATAATAATAGCTACTATCAGTATTTATAAGTTTAGTTAACCATTTAAAAGCGCTTTCTTACGATACATGTACATTAATACCGCTTCCCCTTTGCACTGTAACATAAATGTTATCCTATTTATTTGTATTATTATTAGGCAGGGGTGTAAAATATACCGAGAAATTGTACATAAGTTTAAGTACAGATACTATGTTAAAAATTTTGCTCAATTAAAGTCTAAGCACTATTTGAGGGAAAGTAAACAAAAGTATCCACAATTAATTGAACTTCAATATTTAAAATTAAGAAGTAAACACTTTTCTTCGCTTTTTAATAGACTTTTTTAGAACAGACAGAAGAGATAATCTCAATAAATAAAAACAAATAAATTCCTGCTTAAATAAAAGGATAGTTAAACCTAGAACATGATTAATTGTATTGTTAGGATAAAATACCTTTTTTGTATTTTTTTTGTATAAGATATAAGTCCTGATGACATATGTATTTTGCACTACATGAAATTGTTATAGAATTTTTTTTTTTTTTTTTTT
>NW_015636845.1:732592-752940 GCF_001515625.1 Sinocyclocheilus rhinocerous
AATTTTTTTTTTTTTTTTTTGTAAATGTAAATGTAAACATGCAAGCATTCTGTTTTAACGGTCTTAGTTACAAATTCTCCAAAATAATACTTAAGTAGTGAAGTATTATTCTTCAAATACTTTACACCTTAATTATTAGAGTTATTCTAAAATGCACGTTTGGAAGCAAACAAAGGTCAAGATTTAGAAAGTATGAATCATCTAACTAATAAATGAAAATTTCTGTAATTAAACTATGTCATTAGGTTGATGTTTGGTGTCAGGCTCTGGAACTTTTTTATCTGTATTCATGCTGCCCCTTACAGAACACACTGTACGGTATGTTTTATGCAGATAACTAAAGAGTAGTTAAAAAAAGGGTGTAACCATTATCGTGTCCCTATCATTTTCACATCTCTGGGTGGACATATTTGAAGAAGTTATCTGGGTTAAATACTGTACATCTATGAAGATGGATGTTTCACCTTTTGGAAAATAGAATATAACATAAATATGATTAGGTATAGTAATTAAACAAGAACATTATTCAGAAACAAATATATACAGAAAAAAATCTAAATGCATCAATAAAAGAGACAAATTAAACAATTCAACATTTATTACAACACCCTTTATTGAAAAAGTTCATGTGCCTGACTGTAAACACTGCTTGTGTTTACAAATAACCACACATGACATAAATCAGAGAAGGTCTTGCTCTTGCAACACATGCTGTGTCTGTGTTTATTTATTACAAGAGAAACACTTTGAGCAGAAACTTGAGTTATATCATGCATGAAAGATGCACAGACCTTTTATAGGCAGGCTATTATAGATATGTGAAACATGTTTTAAAATCAGTCCATTCGGTGTTGTTCACACTAAACATTCAGCACTGGTCAGCTGAACATGCTCAAAATATGTTTCGATATATAAAATATGCTATAATATATGTACAGAGAGATGATAGTAGTAACATAACATTAATAATAATAATAAATAAATAAATAAATAAATATCCCCCAGGATACTTTGTTTAACCACTTTATAGGTACACCTTGCTAGTACCGGGTTGGACCATCTTTTGTCTTCAGAACTGCTGTAATTCTTCATAGCATAGATTCAACAAGGTGTTGGAAATATTCCTCAGAGATTTTGGTCTATACTTACAGTACATGACAGCATCAGTTGCTGCAGATTTGGTCTGGTGATTATAGAGGCCGTTTGAGTATAGTGAACTCATTGTCATGTTCAAGAAACCAGTTTGAGATGAGCTTTGTAACATGTCACAAACTGGAAGTATGAGTACACTGTGGTCATAAAGAGATGGACATGGTCAGCAGCAATACTCAGGTAGTCTGTGGCATTTAAACGATGCTCAATTGATACTAAGGGGCCTAAGTGTGCCAAGAAAATATCCCCCACCCTATTACATCCGCACCAGCAGACTGAACCATTGATATTGTGCAGGATGGATTCATGCTTTCATGTTGTTTACACCAAATTCTGACCCTACCACCTGAATGTCCAGGCAGAAATTGAGACCCATCAGACCAGGCAACCTTTTGCTGAAACCACTTTTGTCATTATCCTCTGACCTCTGGCATTTTCGCCCACAGAACTGCTGCTCACTGGATATTTTCGCTTTTTCAGACCATTTTTCAGACCAAATTGAAAGTCACTTAAATCACCTTTGTGTGTGTGTGTGTGTGTGTATGTATGTACTGAATGTATTATAGTTTGCAAATGCCTTTTGTTTGCAAAAAAAACCAATGCTTTTATGACCTATATATTATATGGAGTTCACACTTGAGGAAGAAAAAAACTTATTTTATTTTATTTTAATTTAGGCTATTTTAATTTATTTTAATTTTAACATTTTATTCTGAGGGCCAAATAGTAGTAATATGGCCAAAAAGTAAGATGAAATTCAGAGCTTGTGTAAATCGATGAGTTTCAATCGATCAATCGTCACTGTACAAAAACATATAATGCAATGCCATTGATAACATAAAATCAACATAAAACATATTCAATGCAATACAATGATGATTGAGAGAAGTACAAATAAATGTTCCTCAAAAGCCTGCTGTATCATGCTACATTTGAAAGAGATTTTTCTAAAACGATGCATTCATAATAAACCTAAAATGTTTTAGTCCAGTAAAGTAAGTTTTATGTTTACTTTATAAAAATCATTAAATATTTCACAGCAAAAACACTCGTGTGCCACAACCTGAGGGTATACATTTTTACAATTTTATTTAAAAAGTACTTACTAAAAAAGTATGAACGAGACTACCATTTAGAGGGGCAAAAGCATCTCTGGTAGAAACTAGCTTTCATACGCTACTGAATATTTCTAATAAAAAATATGACAGAATCTCAAATTAATCAATGAATCCTTTGTGAACAGATGCATAACAGGTATGAACAGTCTGACCGAATCGACTTTCTAAAATGAATCAGATTTTCTATTCATTTGAGCTGAATTAATGGATTCATACGATAGTTTGTACGAGAGAGAGGAACAACTACAGAAAATGTAGTTAAATGTAGTTTACTACTTTTAATTTGTTACTACTCATCTCTGGTAGAGAGAGAGATTTTAAACTACAGAAAGCGCGTTTACGAACTACAACTTCCAATACGTAACCGTTTCCACGCGCAGCCTCGCTGGTGGTCTAGCGCATTCCCTTGATGCCTACACACATGCGCAGTTGTACATGGGAGCATTGGGTATCAATTTGGTCAAACAGCGGGTGATAAAATGGTAGGTGACATAGAAATTAAAAATATTGTTGACGTTTCTGCTTCCGTGTTCGACGGAGAAGCTCTGGCAAACTTAGATATTCAGTGTCTTGCACGAGTTGTTGTCTGCGCGTGTCGCACCGAGAATGATCATAATTGTGTGTATGTTTTGTATGGGCAGGAAGGTCAGTTGTTGATATTTAGGGAGTTCAGCATGTACCTTTCCGCCTATCTGTCTTGGAATCATGCACTGTGCTGCATAATGCATTTGAGGATTATTATTATTATTCTGTGCTTTAGCCAAGCATGCATGCTGTTAACCCTGATGTTCTGTTTTGGATTTTCGAGACCCTCCAAGCCCTATTGTAACGCACCAAAATCTTACTTAACATCGAACAATCAGGTTAAACGTCATGACTTTTCCAAAATGCAACAGATCTGATTATAAAAAAGTTTTCAACTCGATGTTATGATTAAATAGTTTTACATTTAAAAACAAAGCTTATTTCTGTTGTGGTGTCGTTGAGACCCCAAGTTTAAAACCTGATTGATAAATGCAATGACATCACTGATGTTTTTAAATGTTTACAATGATTTTTCACGTACAATATAGGGGCCTCTGGGACCCCAAACAACCAGGCAGCCAATAATGTCAGCAGAACAGGAGGGTTACATCCATACCCAGCTATGAAATGTCAAACGTAAGTCTTTTAGCCCTGCCCTTTCAACCCAGCCCCCAATAGCAGCCTGGTTATTTTCCAGATTGTAATACCCTCTAAACATGTCTTAAGTGGGCTATCAAACTTTTTGCACATTGTATTCTGGTTCTGTGTCTTGTGATGGCCCAGTCAGAATGGTTCTTTTGAACTCGTTTTAAGAACTAGAGTAAAAACAGCTTACTGTGCATCGATGGAAATAACTGTAGGGTAACCCAGTTGTTTTGCACTGGCTGCCCTGAGCTTGCCATCTCATATTACATGCCAAGCGCAAGTGGCCTGTCACAGGTCCTCACATGCTTCGTGCTTCAGTCGAACTTGCTATAACCGGTAGAATGTCCTTTTAAATTGCCACATAGGTCTGGACGTTTGGTCAGCGCTTTGTTTATGGTTGTTCCAGTTGTCAGCTTTAGTCTTGTGCCTGAATGTGTGCAATTTTCTCTCTCTGTATGTTCGTTTGTGTCTCTTTCTGTTTGTACACACTGCTGAGTGTAGTCCTCCGTCTGTCTGAGTTCATGTCTGAGGGCATATCTTTTGTGTCCACACAGCATAAACTAAAATCCTCCCAAAAGGACAAGGTACGGCAGTTCATGTCCTTTACTCAAGCCGGGGAGAAGACCGCCGTATACTGTCTCACTCAAAATGACTGGAAACTAGAGGTGGCCACGGACAACTACTTTCAGAACCCAGATTTGTACCACAAGGAATCCATGAAAAGCTCAGTGGACCGAAAAAAGCTGGAGCAGCTTTACAATCGATATAAAGGTGAGTTTTAATCTAATTCGGATATGTATTATGCCTGCTGTCCTGTGCCTGAGAGTATTAATGCATGCTAAAAAGTGCTCCGCATAAACACATTTCATTACACCAAATGATGTTCTTTTTAGCAACATCATATGACCCCTTTAAAGGTGCTTTGGGAATATCACACAAAATGGCCTACTACCTGACAGAATCACTGAAAAAAAGTTGTCTTGAGAAATCACACATCAGCTCTGAGCACCACAGAAAAATGAGCCAATCTGAAATGCTTGATGTATCTGAAATTATTTTGCACGTTTTAGATTTGCTGAGAGAAGCTGTATAGTTAAAATTGGCAAAAATGGAAGAAGTCAGGCTGGAATCGCTAACAGCATCTTTGAGTTTTGTATGAATGGTGTGAAGAATCAGTGATTAGATTAATGATGAGCCTAAACGTTTCATTTCATCTGCAGGTGTGACAGTCCGGAGAAGCTTCGAGCTCTTCTGCCCAGATTAGAGCAGGATCTGAAAGACAGCGGAAAGTTCAAAGACTTCTACCAGTTCACCTTCAACTTTGCCAAGAATCCTGGACAAAAAGGTTTAGGTAAGGGCACCTTTTCTTTCTGCATTTCTGTGAGTTTTCACTCTGGTTTCTAACACTGAATAAACAGTTGTCGGTATTAATGGTATTTTTCCATTTCAGATTTAGAGATGGCAGTAGCATATTGGAACCTGGTTCTGGTTGGACGTTTTAAGTTCCTAGACCTCTGGAACAGATTTTTATTGGTAAGTCATCATTACAGCTTTGGACCTTTGATCCTGTTTCGCTCTGAATACAAATTAAAATGGGTTTTAACCACAGAGTGGAATAATTTCTTTTAGCAATTAATTTAGATGCTCTCTGGTCTCTGTCCTTATTTTGTGCAGGAGCATCATAAGCGATCAATTCCCAAAGACACATGGAACTTGCTCCTGGATTTCGGCAACATGATTGCAGATGACATGTCAAACTATGATGAAGAAGGTGACATGCATTATCAATAATTTTTAGTTTTCTGATCTGACTGAATTTTTAGCAATTGGTCTTTTAAGTCATAAATTGGCTGCATTTACTCATATAGGGTATGTTGGATTTTAATAATGTGACGTTTTGCTTTGTTTTAGGAGCATGGCCTGTTCTCATCGATGACTTTGTGGAATACGCTCGGCCAATCGTGACGGGATCAAAACGCAAAACTGTATAGTAACACTGCCCCTGGGCGAGAACTCACGCCTTGGTCGCCTCATTGACTTTGTAGTTTTTATAAAGACTTGTAAGCATTATAAGAGAGAACTAAGAGAAACACTTGAAACCGACAAGCTTTGCAAAAGGAAAAACAGGATGGAAAAGACGACTCAGACTTCCACACATCACACAGGAAGGACAAGAGTGCGAAACTCAAGATTTCTTATAGAGCCATCAAATGCACATGGTCAGCTATATTTGCACTGGCTACTCAATTCTAGCCCGAAACCCTTGGAGATTTTGGGTGGACAACTTCGAACCTAGTACCTCATCTCCATAGCAATCAGTGTCACTCTATAGGGCCGAGTCCTCATTGCCTACCCACTCCTCACAGTCTGAATTATGGAATAGTCTCTCCAGTTTCGTTTTAGATTATGTACCCATCTGTCTGGGTGTGTATCTCATGCAGGACGTGATGCTGATCATGTCCGCATTTTAAGCCAGACGTTCATGGGAGCATGCGGCTCACAACACCAGCACTATTGTTACAGTTGTAAAATACTGTATCTACTGCAGCAGTATGTACAGAGAGAAATGTATTCTCAGTAATGTTTTATTATATGAAATATGAGACATATGAAAGAAAGGTGTGGTCAAAACAAGATGCCTCCATACCATGTTCTTGTGTGATTTTAGGTCAAACATGTCATCTGCCCTGTTGCGGAACTTGTAACAACACGGTTCAGTGTTACTTTTTTTTTTTTTGCAGATTTATGTTAAGAAATAAATTATTGCCCTTTATGTTCTTCTCAATCTCTAACAACCCTGTTATTCTTTAACAGGGCATCTATGCTTGGACAACAAGAGGCTTTGCAAGCTTTCACTATGAAACATTCTCCCATCAGTATCACAAATTGAACATGCCTCTGAATCAAAATGATTAGTACAGAATATTAATATCTCCCTTCATAAATCACTGAAAAGCAACCCTGAAGCATGATGGTAGGGCTGCAGTTATATTTGGTTTGCACCAAACATTCAGGACACTGGGTTAATTTTAGTGTCCTGAGACCACAATTATTTACATAAAAAAAGCTTCTAGCAAAATTCAGGCATGATGTAATGTTCATCTTTTTCAGAAGTGGTTTCCTTCTTGTCGAAGAGTGCCAAATCTGCAGTGCTAAGAATATTGATGCCAGCCAAAATGCTCTGCATCGCGGTCAGTAGTGTAGCTGGCCTCTTGGTCACCTGTATGACATCTTCTCTCTTTTATTCTCTTGCTCAGTTAGGCCTGGATTGTGCCCAGTGTTTCTTTCATCCATTCTGTTCAACTGAACTTAATGTGTATAGGGAGACTTAAACCTTTGCCAATAATATTATAACCTTTTGAAGCTTTTGTAATTCTTCAGTTCTTCTGAAAGTTCCATTTCACGGGCTGATATTTTGTTTTAGTGAACAGAAGCAGGCCAACACAGTAAAATAGCTGATTATATCACTTAATTTAATGTATTTAAAACAGTTTTAGTATGATTATGTATGACTTTCTTCTGTGAAACATGAGTTGTTAGGCTGTCATCTGCCTGATATTCTCAATTCTCAAAAAAAAAAGTATCAGGAACAACATGAAGGTGAGTACACGATGACCATTTTTATTTTGGGTGAACTATTACTTTAATGGCGGAAAGAAACTTTCAATGCAATTTTACTGTGTACCACAAGAGACCGGCAATGTGTTTATAATCCAAAGAGAATTCACGTTTGAGAGGTTGTGTGTTTATGTATGGCTGCATTTTTATTATGTGTGTTCATATATATGTTATAATATTCTAAGTGTGTAAAAAAAAATGTATTTTCACTCAAATTTGCATTTTTGTTGCATTTTTCGTTGTTACTTCCAATCCATACAGATAATTAAAAAAATGACGGAACTTCACAAAATCCGTGTTTCTGTACGGAGTGTTATCAATGTAACACACGTTTTATGCTAACCGCGGGCTTCAATCTACATACAGAGGATCAGTCTTACAAAACTCATTTTCAATCTATTGCATTTGACAAGAATGTCAGTTTTTTGTATTTGACAAATAGTACAATCACCATGAATCTTGACAGGCTTCGTAAAAGAGTGAGACACTACATTGATCAGGTAAGAAGAGGCAGTATATTTAGCATTAAGACTGTAGCTTTAATTTGTACCTCAAATAAGATTTTATTAATTTCTGATTTTATAAAGCTGTTTATATGATACTACGTAATCAGAATATTATAGAAAATGAAAAAGGTAGAGTTAGTACATTAAGCTCGGAACACCTGGGTGTATTTTTGAAGCTAGCCAGCTGACTTTCATGCTAACAGATTTAAAAGCTTCTTAATTTATTTTTAAATAACATAATTATTGATTATTAATAGATATGGCATCATGTTGTTTTGGACTATTTTATTCTCAGAAATAAATAGGTAATATAAACTCTATGAGGGCGTGTGCACGTCAGACTGCACCAATGTGGCTAAATGATCTTCTACATCAAGTTTTATCTTCATAGTGACAATATAAATGAAATTAAGTTTTTCTCTACAATTATCGCATTATCTGTTTTATAGCAACAGTATCAAAGTGCTCTGTTCTGGGCTGACAAAGTAGCATCCTTATCACATGGTAAGTATCTTCATCCTCCTGAACACTGTATGGATACTGTCAAACAGCAGTAGATAAAATTCATATTATGTGTGTTAATTAAATTAACTTGACACTTAATTGCATACTGGACTAATCCCAGACTGTTTAATCTCCTATAGAGGATCCTCAAGACATTTATTGGTTAGCACAGTGCCTTTATTTGACAGCACAGTATCACAGAGCTTCTCATGCGCTCAGATCTCGCAAACTTGACAAGGTAAGAGCTATTGATTGATCGATTGATGAAAGTCATTTCAGTAGTAACAGATATTCTTAAGTCTCTGAGTTGCAGTCCTTCAAAAACCTAACCCGATAAATTAATTGACACAAATGTATTTCCATGCTGAAATGTTGGAAGTGCATTAGTGCAGTAGAATGAAGTAAAGAAATCATCGTGTTCAAGGGAGTTAATGAATTAGTATACAGTGCTTGTTATTTATAGCTTCGTTTTTGTTTCTCAGTTGTATGGAGCCTGTCAGTATCTAGCTGCAAGATGTCACGTGAGTATTTACATTAATGTCATGAAAGCTTTATTTTATGCATTATATAAAATAAAATATTGTGATATTGCATATAAATGCATTATATATACAATATATATTTTTTGCCTTTTTTGTGGGAAGATTTGTAAAATGGATTTTTACTATGTAAATGTAAATAAATAAGTGTATTGGTATCTGAAAACGTAATCAAACTAGCCAAAATATTTAATAAATGGGTGGAGCATTTGTGTAATTTTATGACTGACAGACCAATTTTTCTGAAAACCTATATAAGGAAATAATCATTGATTGTACTATTAAATTGTTTTGTAATCTGCAGTATGCTGCCAAAGAATATCAACAAGCTCTAGACATACTGGACATGGAGGAAGCAGCCAGTAAAAAATTATTGGAGAAGAATGTAAAGGAGGATAATGGCTCAAGAGAAACCGTAAAGTCAAGAGAAACCGTAAAGGAATGGGAAATGTCTCCTGCCTCAGTGAGCCTAACTCTTTTATTTATTTTTTTTAGGATCAAAACTGCATTGTTTTTTTCCCCTGGTTTCTGGAACATTTTCTTGTTCATTGATTGTGTTTATTATGTTTTATTTTTGATATTTACACTATACCTGAATGAATGAGTCCAGTTGGTCTTTAGAAATAAACAGTTTGACTGGATCTTTTACTCCCTGTGGCCTTTTCACTCAGATCAATAGTTCCATCTGTCTCCTGCGGGGGAAGATCTATGATGCCATGGACAACAGACCCCTAGCCACGTCTAGCTACAAAGAGGCCTTGAAACTGGACGTCTACTGCTTTGAAGCCTTTGACCTTTTGACGTCCCATCACATGCTGACCGCCCAAGAGGGTGAGAGAAGCATTTCATACTTTCATTCAGTTTTTGAAATTCTCTGTTTTTGTACATTAAGTTGCTTACAGCTTAACTAACATTATTAGTGGACCAAAAAAAAAATTTATGTATGTATATAAATGCTTTTAAATTCATAAAATGTTATTTTGTTGTAGAGAAAGATTTCTTGGATTCTCTGCCCTTAAGTCAACAATGTACAGAAGAGGAAGTGGAATTGCTGCATTTCCTTTTTGAAAATAAGTTAAAGAAGGTAAGAAGGCCTTTTTTCTATCGAAACTTTAGTAAGGTTCAATTAGGACAATAGAAGTAAAAGATTTGTGTACCAAAGATGGTTTGCTAAGATTTACATATGAAAAAGCTTTGATTGAACATTCACGTCATCATGTGGATCAGATGCTGTTCATTATTTTTCCTGATTTTGTTGTGTTTATTCTTCAGTTTAAAAAAGGAACGTGCACAAATTACTATGAGAATTTGAAGTACCTGTTTATTCAGTCAATGGTTTTGAAGTGCTCACTGAAGAGCTAATCAGCAACTCTCCTTTTCCAGTATAACAAACCTAGCGAGATGTTCGTCCCAGAAATAGTCAACGGTCTCCAGGACAACTTGGATGTTGTCGTCTCCCTCGCAGAGCGACATTATTACAACTGTGACTTTAAAATGTGCTACTCTCTTACGTCAATGTAAGTCTGCAAAACCGACATCCGTTTCTAATGTTTGGTTTGACATTTAGGGAAAGTTTGAAATCCTCTGATGTTTTTATTTTATTTTATTTTTTTTAAATCTAGGGTTATGGTGAAAGACCCGTTTCATGCTAACTGTTTACCAGTGCACATAGGAACCCTTGTTGAGCTGAGCAAAGCAAATGGTATGAGACTATAATATTGATTTCAGCTTTCATTTAAATGTCGACTTTTAATGTGGAATCATAACATTTATCATCCGTTGTCTCTTTAGAGTTGTTTTACCTGTCTCATAAACTGGTGGATTTGTATCCCAGCAATCCAGTGAGTTAGGATTATCTTTCATAACACAAGTTTCAGCTAAGTTTTATGTGATTGCTTTCTCATCATTTCTTTCTCTGTGAACCTTTTCAAGGTTTCGTGGTTTGCTGTTGGTTGTTACTACCTCATGGTTGGGCATAAAAACGAACACGCAAGGCGGTATCTGAGGTACAACTGTAGTTAATTATGTAAACTTACAATTCCATTCAAATGTTTGTGGTCAGTAAGATTTTTTTTTAAAGAAATGGTTACTTTATTTAGCAAGGATGCATTAATTTGACCTGAAGTGACAGTAAAGACTTTTAGATTGTTACAAAAAATTAACAATTCAAATGAATGCTGTTTAAACTTTCTAAAATATTAAGAAGGAAAACCACTTTTTAGTGCTGACCCTGCAGAACTCAATTTCCCATAGAGGTCATTTTCGTGAAACATGTTTCTGTGCTAAATCTGGCAAAAGGTTTCGTAATGATAGCAGTAGATTTGTAGCTGAGGAAACTCGTGGTTAACATCGAAATCCCCTTCTACAGTAAAGCCACCACACTGGAGCGCACATACGGACCGGCATGGATAGCATACGGTCACTCGTTTGCTGTGGAGAGCGAACACGATCAGGCCATGGCTGCGTACTTCACTGCTGCCCAGCTCATGAAAGGGTTTGTAGACCTGCAGTGCTTGTGACAGTTAAATTCATTAGGACAAGACAAATATTTGCCTCTAGTTTAGGCCAAAAAAAAAAACATTCTGACTTCCTGTTTGAGCAGATGTCACTTGCCCATGCTGTACATTGGTTTGGAGTATGGACTCACTAACAACCCCAAGCTGGCAGAACGTTTCTTTAGCCAGGCCCTCAGCATTGCGCCTGAGGACCCCTTTGTCATACATGAGGTAGCTGTGGTTGCCTTCCAAAATGGAGAGTAAGTGATTACAAAAGCATTCACACTATATTCATCAGTTGTTAGTGGTTTTGTACAAGCTTTGCTGATGAACGCTTTGCTTTGTTGCAGTTATAAAACAGCCGAGAAGTTGTTTCTAGATGCTATGGATAAGATCAAGGCCATTGGAAATGAGGTAACCATCCTGTCGCTTCTATCATCTAGTTGTTTTTCTGCTTGTTTTTGGTCAGAACAGACGTTAGTCAGAGTAGACGTCATGATGCTCTTTTATGTTCTTGGGTGCATCGTTCAACTGATGAAACAATGAAAATACCTCTTTTACACAGATTTCCAATAGACAAGCAGATCCTTGTATTGATCGTTACTCAAATTCAGTTGTCAAAATAAAAAATATGTCTGTCCTCTATAGCATATTTAATGGCCGTATTTATCACTTTTGGTACATTGTAGGAATCATACCCTTGTAAAGTGTTCCGTTCTTTTAATGAATCATTTCTTTTTTTTTAGGTGACGGTAGACAAATGGGAGCCGCTCTTAAACAATTTGGGTCATGTCTGTCGAAAATTGAAGTAAGTTGAAAGAATCCTGATTTTACAGTACATTTTAGTTTTTAGTACATTTACTTTCGTTTTTCATAACCTACGCTGCCATTCAAATGTTTGGGGTTGACAGAAAGAAATTCTTTTCATGAGCTGCATTTAGTTGATCAAGGGTGCAAAAAGTTGAGCAGTAATAGTAAAGACATTTATAATCTTACAAAAGATTGTTCGAAATAAATGCTGTTCTTTTTTTAACCTTCTATTCATCAAAGAATCCTGAAAAAATGATCAGTTTCCACAAAAATATTTCAACATTGATAAGAAGAAATGTTTCTTGAGCACTAAATCAGCATTTTAGAATGATTTCTGAAGGATCATGTGACACTGAAGACCTGCTGCTGAAAATTCAGCTTTGCCATCACAGGAATAAGTTATATTTAAAAATATTATGTAAAATCAGGATAATAATATTCCACAATATTAACTTTTTTATTGCTTTTTTAAAATGAAATTAATGCAGCCTTGTTGAGTGTAAGAGACTTCAAAAACATTACACATAAATCTTACAAAACCCAAACTTTTGAGTGGTAGTGTACATACACTACACTACATATTGGCAAATATTGCAGCTGAAATACCTCATTATATCCCATTTAAAATAGATGGGATCTGGGCCATAGTGACGCACTAACCTGGAATTGTGACTAACAAGTGTCTGCTTCTAAAATGATCAGGAGTGGTATTCTAAAATGATCAGGAGTGGTATTTTAATGAAGAGCATGAACTGGGCATGGTCACATGGCATCCTTTCTCTGATTTGTCTTGTTTTCTCCACTTTAATACAGTGCTTGTTTTGTTCTGTCACTCTAGTGTTTCATGAATTATGCATGTCCACCCACTGGATATCAAAGGGCTCGCAATTCACACTTGAAGATATTTTTTAAGTTTGGAAATTTCAACATTGATAGAATGTTCAGAATTCTAAATCTACTACATACTACTAAAAGTACTAAAAGTGGCAAACTAGACCCACACTAAACATGAAAAATCGATGATAATGTGCAGTGTTTATACTCTCAAGTCGACATTTGATTACCATTTTCCACTGCTTCTATAGCGAGCTTGTCTAGACGTTGATCTGTTGCAATAGACACAAATCAGGTCAGTGATTGCTTTCATCTTGTTTGTGTAGGAAATATGAACAGGCTCTCGAATACCACAGGCAAGCTTTGGTCCTCATCCCACAGAATGCCTCCACTTACTCAGCCATCGGTTATGTGCACAGCCTCATGGGAGATTTTGAGAGTGCCATCGACTACTTTCACACTGTGAGAATATATAACCATCATAATTTGTTGGTCTGTTTTTTTTAATCAATTATGATTCACTTCAAACATTTAAACTCCTTCGTTAGGCACTTGGTCTTAAACGAGATGACACATTTTCCGTAACCATGCTGGGTCACTGCATTGAGATGTATATCAGCGACTCGGATGCTTACATTGGTAAGACAACCATCCATGCGCTTTGTACGCAGCATCTGATTCACAAATTTTCTTTGCAACTATTAAGTTGTCTTGTTTTGCAGGAACTGATATTAAAGACAAAGTGAGAAAGACCCTCAGCTCGCCTGCACTGATGAAGATGCTCAACACTTCTGCCGACGGCAATGAGAGCAGAGCACAACCCGTAGAAGAGGTGAACGTGTGCCTGGAAACACAGTCTTTCAATGCTGACAAACAAACCGATGCTTTCCAGCGCTTCCTCTTAGAATGTGACATGCATGAGAGCGATATGATGCTGGAGACATCCATGTCTGACACCAGCACGTGATTGAGACCTATTAATGGGTCAAAGAGGAACTTTGAGCGTGAGATGATGATAGAATGTGACGCTAATGAGGACACAACCAACCCACCCTCCCTCCATCCGCCACCCCTGCCGTGTCCTCCGTGTTGGACCCCTGTGGATTTTTTTACTATGAATAAATGTAAAGAAGTGAATGCAAAAGGGTTCGAATGATTTAATCAATAAACCCTGCATCCATATTTTTACACAGATTAGTGTGTTCTCATTGGTGCTCTATTAAAACACCTGTTTTGTGGATGAAGCTGAACAAAATGTGATTTTTACATTGCCAATCAGGCGATAACATTTATCTGCTGACATTTGCATTTAGTTTAGAAAACCCTGAAATTAGTCAACCAAAGGAAGTTACTTGCAACGACTTTGATCAGTGATTTTATCAGTCATCTCAAATCTGTGTTTGAACTTGAGAATGCAAGGTAATCTGTGCATTTCACCAAAACCAGCCCACAGATTTTATTATCAACTTTATTCATTTTGGGAAATTTGTTTTTGTAACGCTTTATAAAAGCTTGGTTAGTTTGTCTAACCAGATCATTAGTGAAATACAAGAATATGATAATTAATATGAATTATGTGATAACAGTGTACACTGCCAGTCAAACGTTTGGAATAATTAAAGTTTTTTAAACATGGTTTTTGAAAGAAATCTCTTATGCTCACTAAAGCTGTATTTATTTGATAAAAAATACAGTAAAAACAGTAGTGTGGTGAAATATTACAATTTGAAGTAATTTTCTATTTTAAAATGTTATTTTTTTAGGGACACATTAAATGTATAAAAAGTGAGACATTAATAAAGTTACAAAATATTTCAAATAAATGCTGTATAAATGTATCAAAGTTCCAAAAAAATATGAAGCTGCATAACTGCTTTTATTCCAAATGTTTGACCAAAAGCGTATGTTGATGTTACCACTGAAAGTTATTTTAAAGTGTTCCTGATTTATTTATTTTGCTGTATTCAAAGCCCCTCTCAAGGGGGCATCTGACACCTCCCTAATTGTGCATCAGGAACGTCATGGGGTCTTTCAGATCGGCCCCTGAACTACAGCAGAAGTGTCTTTGTTTGGTGCCACTGAAATGTGCAGGCTGTGTCACTCTGGATGCTCCCCAGATGGAAGCTGGCTTGTGAGCAGCAGAATTAGTCATGGGCTGCACACCATCCAAATCCAACATCACCTACTCGCAGGTGCGTGTGAGTCGAGATCTGGACACCTGTTCCACATTTGTGCCCAGTTTAAAGAGCTCTGTTTCCACGCCAGAGAGGCCTTCACCTCAGCTCTGCATTGAGACGGCCAGCGGGAAGCAAACATTTCTCAGTGGTAAGACACACTACAACACATTTAATTATGGATAGTGATACTCTAAATAGAGGAAATAATGTAGATAGATATGAGTAAATGGATGAATAGATGTATTTGTAGAGCAATGGATTTTGGTCCCATTTTATATTAGGTGACTTTACTAAATACTTATAAATAATAAAAATAAAATAAATGCTAGGAACAGTGTACCTACTGTACATAATTGTATGATGTATTGCAAATCACTTGCTGCTATAGAGAAGGGATGCTGAAGTTAAGGACAGGTGTAATTAGATATAACTATGTGCAGCTGTTTTTTGTTTTGTTTTGGTAGCACTATTTTAAGGTACTTACTATTATAATAATAATAAATTATGCATAATAACATGCAAGTAACCCTATTCAAACCCTAATCCTAACCTTAAGTGCATGCAGTTAATATTACTCGGTACTTAAATGTATAATTACACTGTAACAAGGACACCTTAAAATAAAGTGTAAGCTTTTTGTTTTAAATTTAATGTTAATATAAATTTATTGTTGCTCCATAAACTTTTGTACATTTTGAATCGTGGACGCGAATTCGCCGTTTCCAATGTTATGTTTGTGAGCTGTACTTTTACGCTATTGACAATAACCAATGGAAATTAAGCCTAAATTTTGATACTGTTACAGTCAGCACCGTAATTGCATTGCATCAAAATGACACTTTTAGTGGTTAAAGACATTTAATATAGAGTGGGTCTGATACTTCTGTGGATTAAAAAATGATAGTAGATACTTGTCTTAGATTAACTTGAGATAACTGAATAGTTTTGCAGATAGATGATGGATTTGCTGATGGATGCTTTTGCAGATGTGAATTGTGCAAGTAAATGGTTGGATAGATACTTTTTGCATATAGATTAACGGGAAGATTGACAATTTTGCAGATATATCTGTGGAAACAGGAGACAGGTGGACAGACACATTTGTTTAGATAAATAAATGAGTGGATAGGCTAATACTTTAGCAGAAAGATATATGGGCAGATAGGTAAACAGCTGGATGCCTAGTTTTATAGACAGATCATATTTGTTGATAAAGTACTGTATATATGTATGCAGATGATAGATACATTTGCAGATAAATAAATGAATGGACATACAGTCAAAACAAAAACTAATCAGACACCAGATATAATTTTTGATATTTTTTTACTTGTGGGTGCAGGACAGTATAGTTCATTTTTGTAAGTGAGGATAAAATAAATAAAACTGTGACATATTATACCCAAACATTCTTCATACAGTGGACTGCCAGTAAAACTGATAGAAATGTGGGACCAAAAATTATTCAGACACTTTGACCTGACCATGTTTTGTTTTTTGTCAAGTTTTTTTTTTAAATTGCTAATGCGACCTTTTTACACCACAGACTGAACAAAATTAAGCATTGCTTGGTAATTAGTTGACCTAAATTGGTATTATCTAATTGTGTAGGCTACTTAAATTTAACAGCTGAATAATTTTTGGTTGATTGTAATCCATTACATAGCCTACTTTTCTATCAAAGTTATCTAAAACATTTAACTCTGAGTTCTTGTCATATTTTATTACCATTTTTTAAACTATCGCGAATAAGCTGTGATAATGTGAGAAATGTTGAAGGTGTCTGAATAAATTTTGGTTTGTCTGTATGCATGCTTTTTCATAGGTGGACTGATATATTTGCCGATAAATAGAGGTCTAGCTGTGGAAAGATACAGATGGACACATTTGTGTGATTAATAAATGAGTCGATTTATGAGTGGAGTAGATTCGCAGATGGGTGGATAGATCTTTTTGTAGACGAACGGATAAATAATTTTGCAGATAAATAAACAGTTATATACTTTTGTAGCTAGACGGGGCAGGTCTACATTTTTTGACAATAAATATAATGGATAGGTTATATCTGTATAATTGATACTGAATGCTTTCGCCGACGGATGGATAGATAAATCTGCAGATTAGTAAGGGAATGGAAACAGAATATAGATACACAGACAGATACGTTTACAGACAGATTGTGGCCTCGTGTTTCTTGCAGTTCCTAGTCGTGACTGTTACGGTCGCTCCGTGAGTCAGCCCTGCAGCCCAGGCGTATGGAGCTCAGTCAGCACCGGCAGCCCGTTCGGACCGGATCCACCGTGCGTCCAGACGAGCTGCACCGACAGCGACTCCGAGGACGACACCGCGGCTCCCGGCACTACACGATGACAGTCATGGTCGCTGTTTTTATCCCCCTTCACCTTGCTCAAATGAAGAGATTTGTTTTACTTGAGTAATATATTAAAGTGTATCTCTCTAGTATCTACATCAAAACATGAACCAAATATGTAATGCCCAAATAACCATATTCTATTTAGTTTTACAATTTTAAATAACGTAGCTCTGCTTCATAATTCTGTTTTTGTTGTATAAACAAAATGCAACGAAACATAGGCTATTCATCTTGACGTGACAAGAGAATAATACAGTCTATGGAATAAACACTAACGTGCAAGCCTCGCGGTGTTTGGGTGATTTCCCGCGAGAGTTTGCGGATTTCGGACAGCGAAGAGGGCGAAATGGAGATATGAGGTCTGAAAAGGAGCAGAGAACAGGAAGCAGGGAGAGAGGCAGCGTGGAGATCCAGTTCAGGGAGTGTCAGAGGGAGCAGGACAACGTCGCGGTGAACCCGAGGCACAAGGAGGAGAAAAAGGAGATCTTCACCAAGGTAAGTGGCGCAGTTGTTTGGTAGGCTGGGGGAGAGTGTGATGATGATGATGATGATGGAGGGAACGGGATTCAGCACCATAGACAGCGAAAACGCAGGACAGCCTGGCGAAACGAAGATCCCAGTGGCATCAATCATTGCATTCCTACGCAATTACCCTTTTGGGTGGATTAATTAAATCCAGGCGTTGAATATTTATATGCATCTAGAATTTTAGAAAAGAGCACAGTCAATGGTGCAATAGACATGAGAAAATGTATATTTTTAATATTTATATATTGCCAATGTATGTGTGTAAACTTAAGGGATAATTCTGACATTATTTACTCACACTCACGTATAACTCAAATTTATGGAACACATGAAATATCTAAATAATGTACTGTTAGTTTTTTCCCATGCATTTGCAATTAATGAGGACTGGATTAAAAGATTATTTAAAATGACATGAAAGGACCATAACAGCATTCTGTTTGGTTCCTGCACAGGGATTTTGGACTCTTCAATAAAATTAGACTGTAATAAGTGAAGAAATGAGAAATGTTCACAGCCCCTCCTCAGCACTAAAATTTCAGTTTTTATTTTGTATACTAGTTAGGTCTCTTTTTTTTTTATCTCTTGCGGTGTTTTACACACACATTATGGCATGTTCGTTTTTGTTATTGCCATTTTATTTCTAATATTTGCAACTATTATTTTGTAATTGTGGGTGCTGATCTTGCTTTGATTTTGATGATTTTTTTTAGTTCAATTTTGTTTAAACATGCTTCTTTTTGTATAGGTTGTCATACGCCGACTGCCACCCAGTCTATCAAAAGACCAGCTCGAGGAGCATCTGAGTCCTCTTCCATCTTTTGACTATTTTGAGTTCTTCCCCGCTGATCAGAGGTATATTTGGTTTGTGTATATGAATATACTGTGATCAGGAGCACTGTCAGCATCTTATACATGTGCATGTCTTTATATATTTAATTTCCCCAGCTTATACCCACATCTCTTCTCAAGAGCATACATCAACTTCAAAAACCCAGAGGATATCATTATTTTCAGAGATCGCTTTGATGGCTATGTATTCATTGACAATAAAGGTTCTGCTCTAGTACACCCCCAAAACAAAATTAAGACTTTGTAAAAGAGCATAATAGGACCCCTTTAAGTATAATAGTGGTAATATAAATGGTTTATATTTAGTCTAATATATAACAAGTCCATTAAATATTTGTTTAATATAATATTTGTTTTATATATTTTTTAAATTTAGGCCAAGAGTATCCAGCTGTTGTAGAATTTGCTCCATTTCAGAAGGTTTCCAAGAAAAAGTTAAAGAAGAAAGATGCCAAAGCAGGAACTATTGAAGAAGGTGTTTATATTTTTAATTTATAAAACATTATTTATAAATTTCAAGTATTTATAAAAAGTGACTTTACTAAGCAAAATATATACTGCAGAAAGCTAATACATTTGTTTAACACTTTATTTAAAATCATTTTCCAGACCCAGAATACAGGCGATTTCTGGAAAATTACTCTTGTGATGAGGAGAAATCAATGGCAAATCCAGAAACACTCCTGGGAGAGATTGAAGCTAAAACCCGAGAACTCATAGGTACTGTTTTGGAAATTGTTTAGCACTGTTAGTCTGTTTGTGGATAAATGTATGTCAGACTCAGGACATGTATTTACAGGACAAGTGTATTACAAAGCTAGTTTTAGTTTATTTTGATGAGAACATTTTTGATGTTGAGAATTGCTATTCTACTATAGAGTTGTTCAATCATGACATCAATTTGCAGGCCAGTCTGGTAGGATAATTTGTAATGAGCTACTATGGACTTATTATATAGGTTTTTAACAGATGAGTAAAATATGTCTGTGGTGAACATTACTTGAACTAGATCGTAACAGATGTTCCCTATCGATACTTCACTCGTACTGCGTCTGCTAAGACGCGCGGCCATCTGGTTTTATAAGCGGGCATTTCGCCATAGGATCCTCAGAATTCTTCTCCTTCAGCGACGACGTTCTTTGCTGATCTACGAGACTAGTTCTCTCGCCGTTGAAATGCCTTCGCAGGGGATCAAGCTGAACCAGCAACCCTCTTGCTCGGCTGATTCGCCGCTTCTCCACCACCTTCAGCGTCGCAGCAGCAGCAGTCCCTGCTGATCCCCTGCCACCATCCGGCGAGCCTAAAAGAGCTTATTTCTAAGGAGGTAAGTTCAAAAAGAGCAAATTTTCTAGCGACGTTGTTGCAAATGTCGCGCTGTGAGTGTGACTTGTGCAGGGAACCCTGCACGATGCAGAAGGGCAGTGCGTGCATTGCCTGTCTGGGCAGCCCCCACACAGAGCTGCGCGCTCACTGAGACGGAATGCTCTTACTGAGAGCATGAGTCTCGCTCTTCTCCGCTCGCGGACCGCCTTTATGAAGGCAGCCTCGCTCTCTCGTTTCTCCTCTCTCAGCGAGCCTCGAAGAGGGAAACAGTGGAGTCAGGGAATAAGCAACCGGGTTGACTGATCTCATGCCGGCACTGTGCCTGCGTGCTCTCTCTCCCCGTTGCAT
>NW_015636845.1:753019-754420 GCF_001515625.1 Sinocyclocheilus rhinocerous
TGCAGTGAATTAAAAACGAACCAATGGCTCAGCAGCGGAGCTGCACGAGCCTATGGCGATGAAGCCCGCCAGAATGGGTGGGGCCATCTGGTTTTATAAGCGGGCATTTCGCCATAGGATCCTCAGAATTCTTCTCCTTCAGCGACGACGTTCTTCGCTGAAGTACGAGACTAGTTCTCTCGCCGTTGAAATGCCTTCGCAGCGGATCAAGCTGAACCAGCAACCCTCTGCTCGGCTGATTCGCCGCTTCTCCACCACCTTCAGCGTCGCAGCAGCAGCAGTCCCTGCTGATCCCCTGCCACCATCCGGCGAGCCTAAAAGAGCTTATTTCTAAGGAGGTAAGTTCAAAAAGAGCAAATTTTCTAGCGACGTTGTTGCAAATGTCGCGCTGTGAGTGTGACTTGTGCAGGGAACCCTGCACGATGCAGAAGGGCAGTGCGTGCATTGCCTGTCTGGGCAGCCCCCACACAGAGCTGCGCGCTCACTGAGACGGAATGCTCTTACTGAGAGCATGAGTCTCGCTCTTCTCCGCTCGCGGACCGCCTTTATGAAGGCAGCCTCGCTCTCTCGTTTCTCCTCTCTCAACAAAGCTCGGAGAGAGAAACAGCGGAGCCATGGGGCTGAGCAACCGGGGTTGAGCGATCGCACACCGGCACAGAACCCGCGTGCCCGCTCTCCCCGCTGCACTTTCATCCACCGCGGAAGGGCAGTGAGCTGCACCATCACTGAGACAGAATGCTCTCACTAGGCGCGTTTCCATTACCCTTCAAATTGCGCAAATTGAAATTGCGAATTGTAAACGCCTAATGGAAACGCGTAAATTTCGCAAAAACGCCCATATATCGCAAAAAAGTTTTTACGCTCGCATGAGGTGGTTTTTCAGTCAATGCGAAAAAGGAATAATTTGCAAAACTGCAATGGAAAGTTTTTTTCGCATTTACAGGTCACATGGCGTATGTAAAAAATCAATCTTCAATGTACTATAACCTCCAAGAAACACTTCATACGTGGCCGCTCTCCAGTATAAGGGGCTTTCCCTACCATTAATGCTTAGACAATTACACTGCACACGTCTGCGGTGCAGTGTGGCTCTGATATGGCTGATTGCGGCCACTCTAACGTTAGTCAATGCTTGTGTTTATTCCAGCCGCGCCACACACGTTTCTGAAGCGGCTCTCTGTGCTGCTTCTGTAAAGATACACGCATATGCCTCTGAATAAATATAGCCAAAATCCGTCAAATTCCCACCAAAATCCATTGCCATGACTTATCGCGAGAGGCAAAAGGTTACGTTTTAGTTGCATAACATTGGTTAATGGAAACGCCGTCATTTCGCAATACTTTTTTATCGACATTTATAAAATATCGCCAAAGTTTTGCGCAAATCTGTAATGGAAACGC
>NW_015636845.1:758590-759629 GCF_001515625.1 Sinocyclocheilus rhinocerous
CCAAAGTTTTGCGCAAATCTGTAATGGAAACGCACCTACTGAGAGCATGAGTCTCGCTATTCTCCACTCACGGTTCGCCTTCAATGAAAGCAGCCCCGCCTCCCGTTTTTCCTCTCTCAGCGAGCCTTGGAGAGAGAAACAGCGGAGCCACGGCTGAGCTACCGGGTTTGAGCGATCTCACGCCGGCACAGAGCCTGCATGCTTGCTCTCCCTGCTGCACTTTGATCCGCCGGTGTGTCTTACATGTAAGGATCAGCACCCCTCGTTACATCGAGCGGCTTAATCCTCCTAGGCGGATCGGAGCAGAACGCTGTCACTGACAGCTTCACATTTGTGTGGGTGTCGCTAAGGCTGCGGTCACAGAGACGGGCTGCTTTCACTACGAAAGCAGTCTGCCCCTGTTCACTTGCGGAAGGCAGCCCGCCTCCCCCGCTCTCATGTCTCTCTCCTCCCAGTTACCTCGGAGGAAGCAACGGCGAGCTCGTGGGTTGAGTGATCAGGCTTGAGCAATTTCATGCCGGCACACATCCTGCATGCTCCACTTAATCTGCCAGTGTGTGTTACACGTAAGGATCAGCGCCCCTCATTACACAGAGCGGCTTAATCCTTCTAGGCAGATCGGAGCAGAACGCTGTCACCTCTCTATTGCTGGCAGCTTTGCATTTATGTGTATGTCGCTAAGGCTGCGCTTAGAGAGACGAGCTGCTTTCACTACGAAAGCAATCTGTTCCTGTTTCGCTCGCGAGAGGCGGCCCCGCCTCCCACGCTCTTACGTTTCTCTCCTCCCAGTTACCTCGGAGGAAGAAACGATGAACTCGGGGGGATCAGCGATCAGGCTTGAGTGATTTAACGCCGGCAAAGCCCCCGCGTGCTTCACTCTCCACGCAGCTCTCCAATGATTCAATATCGCCAGTGGTGTATAAAGTACCTGAAAGCCATACTCAAGTAAAAGTACAGATATCTTACCAGAAAATTACTTTGGTAGAAGTTGAAGTCAACGTTTAGAATATTACTTGCGTAAAAGTGTTAAAGTGTGTGA
>NW_015636845.1:760038-763811 GCF_001515625.1 Sinocyclocheilus rhinocerous
CCATTGCTCAGAGATGCAAAACAGTGCTGTGATCTTTGTTTGGAACTGTTTTCATTGGCAAAATTGAGCAAAAACAGGCAATATTGTGTCTAAAATGTAAGTCGCTTAATGCTAACTTTATTTAAACTTGTATAAAATGATTATTACATTTGTTGTCATGCTGATATCTGGGGGAAAAACGGCACTCTTTTTGTGATATAGATTAAGTTAACTATATTAAATTATATAAACATTAAAAAGCATACAGAAGCATTTTTGCCGTCTACAATTTTGAATGCCTGTAATTTTGAGTTTTAATAGACTAATAAATCAACGTGCGTGCGATCGGTGTGTGATTTCGTGATAGTTTACTTGATAATATCAGATCGCACATCATTACAACAACACTTACCATATTATCGCAGAAGATATACTGTATATATCGCACACCCCAGCCTCGACTTGAGTGGAAAATTAATCATCCGGCGGTTGTGCGCGCACTTGTTTGCACGTGAGCAAAGGTGTTTTTAACTTGCAAGCGTCAGACCACTGATTCGTCAAACCTGTTTTCCTGCAGTCCGTGTTCTTCTGACTTCTGACTATTTTGTAGTAAGTAACGAATATGCTTCGGGGAAATGTATCGGAGTAAAAGTATACATTTTAATTAGGAAATGTAGTGGAGTAAAAGTAAAAGTTGGCTGAAATATAAAAAGGCAAGTAAAGTACAGATACTCCCAAAAAATACTTAAGTACTGTAACGAAGTATTATTACTTCGTTACATTACACCACTGAATATCGCTGACAGCTTCGTATTTGAATGCACCTCTCGGCTGGGCCACGCCCACGCTGAGGCTGCGCTCACTGAGACAGACCGCTCTCACTACGAGAGTTTATGTCTCGCTCTGCTTTGCTCGCGGCTCACCTTCTTCAGTGAAGGCGGCCCCACCCCTCCCCTCATCCGCTACGAGCGGATCTGAGAGAATGCGTGCAGGACTTTTTATCTGCCGGTGTGTTTACACATAAAGATCATCAGTACCCCCTCTTCTAATGAGCGGTTTGATCTTTTTAGGTGGATTAAAGGAGAATGCTGTCACTAATTATTATTATCACTGACAGCTTCAGATTGGACGCGTCTGGCCCACGCCCACGCTGAGGCAGCACGCACGGGGGCTGACTGCTTTCGCTACAAGAGCATTAAGTCTAGCGAAGCATTTTTTGAAGGTACCCCGTTCACTTCCGGGTGCCTAAGGCGATATGTTCGTTGTGAATACTGGGCCCGTTCATGCGCCCACTCAACTATCCGCTGTGATAGCGGGCAAATAACAAATTTCCTCTTCTGTTTATCACGAGTGTGGGGTCCCCGTACGGCGACCAGCCACTCTAATTAATCCAACCCCTTGTCACATGGGCCGAGGCCTGGCAGGCCATCCTCGGAGTGTCAGAATGGGTTTTGGGGATAATAAAACAAGGTTATTCACTGCAATTCGCTCGAAGACCCCCGCGAATCAGCTGCGTGGTTCCCACCTTGGTCCAGAGCAAAGACGCACACGTCCTGCGCCCGGAGGTGATGAATTTGCTGGCGAAAGGAGCCTTAGAAATGGTTCCCCCAGCTCAGAGTGAGTCAGGCTTCTACAGCCGCTACTTCCTCATCCCCAAAAAGGATGGCGGCCTAAGGCCCATCCTTGATCTCAAGCACCTGAACCGCGCCCTCATGAAACGGCCGTTCAGGAGGATTACATTTAAACAGATTCTCTCGAAAGTGTGCCCTGGGGACTGGTTCTTTTCGCTGGATCTGAAAGATGCATACTTTCACATCCGGGAGTGGCATATCAATACACGGTTCTTCCCTTTGGACTGTCCCTAGCTCCTCGCACTTTTACGAAGTGCATGGATGCGGCTCTTTCCCCGCTGAGACAGATGGGAATCCGCATTCTGAATTACCTCGGCGACTGGCTCATCTTGGCCCAGTCGGAGGGTGAGCTACTATCTCACAGATCCTTCCTCCTCAGCCACTTAGAATAACTGGGACTCAGGGTCAATTTTGCCAAGAGCGTGCTGTTCCCCAGCCAACGGATATCGTTCCTGGGAACAGTTCTCGACTCAAATGAGGGCGGTAGTCACGCCAGAATGTGCATTGGCCATTCAGCAGCTCGCGGCCTCATTCAAAGTTGAAGCCTCTCGCCCTCTTAAGGCGTTTCAGAAGATGCTGGGCCTCTTTGCCTCCGCGTCTCCAGTACTTCAGTTGGGCCCGCTTCGCATGCGACCACGAGTTCTGTCCCGCGCCTTCGTATCAAGGTGGACCAGGCCTGCGTAGCAGCTCTGGCCCCTTGGAAAGACCTTCAGATGGAAAGGGACGGTCCCCTGGAAATGGTCTGCAGAAGGAAGGTGGTCTCAACAGACGCTTCCAACACAGGTTGGGGAGCGCTGTGCGACGGCAAACCGGCTTTTGGCCACTGGTCGAAAGAGGAGTGTCGGCTTCACATCAACTGCCTGGAAATGCTGGCAGTATGTTTGGGCCTTCGCTCCTTTCTGCCAGACCTAAGGGGACACTATGTTTAAGTCCGCTCGGAAAGCATGACGGTGGTGTCCTATATAAATCGCTAGGGTGGTCTCAGCAGCCCTGTGGCCCATCCCCCTGAGACGGGACCTCCTCTCTCAGGCGAACAGAATGATATGGCACCCCGGGCCCGAGCTGTGGGCTCTGCACCTTTGGCCTCTCGATGGGAGCTTGCGGACCTCCCAGAGAGCATACTAAATACAATCTCTCAGGCAAGAGCACCGTCTACGAGACGCCTCTATGCCCTTAAATGGTCTGTCTTCTCTGCCTGGTGTACAGCCCGCGGCGCAGGCCCAAATTCCTGCGACATTGTCCTTCTTGCAAGAGCTGTTGGATAAGGGTCGTTCCCCTTCCACACTCAAGGTCTATGTAGCAGCCATAGCAGCCTCTCACGCTCCTATAGCTGGCCAATCGGTGGGCAGGAACAATCTAGTTGTTCGTTTTTTGAAGGGGTCTAGGAGGCTCAACCCGCCTCGCTCCGTCACCGTCCCTATATGGGATCTGTCCACCTCCCTTTGAGCCGCTAAAGTCCATTGACCTTCGTCCCCTGATGCTGAAAACCGCTCTGCTACTGGTGTTAGCATCGGTTAAGCATATGGGAGAGCTGCAGGCGCTCTCTGTGAGCCCCACCTGCCTCGAATTCGGGCCCAGCGACTCTAAAGTCGTCCTGAAGCCAAGGCATGGTTACATACCTAAGGTGCTCTCTACTCTGTTCAGAGCACAGGTAATAACTCTAGAGACTATGCAGAGACTTTCCAAATGGATAATTGATGCTATTGCGCTAGCGTACTCTTCTTTGGGCCTACAATGCCCCATGGGAGTAAGAGCCCACTCAACTAGTGGCGTCGCCTCTTCCTGGGCTTGGTCTAGCGGTGTGTCCATTGCAAAAAATTGTGCAGCGGCCGGCTGGGCCTCGCCATCCACATTTGCCATTTGAATTTCTCTTCGAACGATTACTACGGGCCGGGCCGACCTCTGTGAGTTTGGCCCTAATGCCTCCTGCGGGGCTTCCCTGCAAAATACTTGGTCCCTCTGGGACCCCTTGGGTGCTTAAGGCAAGTTCAAGTATTAGTCGTTCCTCTAGCATAGCACGGCGGGATTGTACTGGTTCCCCATAGCATCTTAGCAGACGCAGTACCAGTGAAGTATCGATAGGGAACGTAACCTCGGTTCCCGGAGATACGGGAATGAGTACTGCGTTGCTGGCCGTGCTATGTAGCTGCACGACTCAGTCGT
>NW_015636845.1:765524-769707 GCF_001515625.1 Sinocyclocheilus rhinocerous
TAAGGCAAGTTCAAGTATTAGTCGTTCCTCTAGCATAGCACGGCGGGATTGTACTGGTTCCCCATAGCATCTTAGCAGACGCAGTACCAGTGAAGTATCGATAGGGAACGTAACCTCGGTTCCCTGAGATACGGGAATGAGTACTGCGTTGCCTGCAAAATACTTGGTCGCTCTAGGCCCCATTGGTGTTCAAGGCAAGTTCAAGCATTAGTCGTTTCTCTAGCATAGCACGGCGGGATTGTACTGGTTCCCTATAGCATCTTAGCAGACGCAGTACCAGTGAAGTATCGATAGGGAACGTAACCTCGGTTCCCGGAGATACGGGAATGAGTACTGCGTTGCTGGCCGTGCTATGTAGCTGTACGACTCGGTCGTCGCGTCCCCTGATGCTGAAAACCGCTCTGCTACTGGTGTTAGCATCGGTTAAGCATATGGGAGAGCTGCAGGCGCTCTCTGTGAGCCCCACCTGCCTCGAATTCGGGCCCAGCGACTCTAAAGTCGTCCTGAAGCCAAGGCATGGTTACATACCTAAGGTGCTCTCTACTCTGTTCAGAGCACAGGTAATAACTCTAGAGACTATGCAGAGACTTTCCAAATGGATAATTGATGCTATTGCGCTAGCGTACTCTTCTTTGGGCCTACAATGCCCCATGGGAGTAAGAGCCCACTCAACTAGTGGCGTCGCCTCTTCCTGGGCTTGGTCTAGCGGTGTGTCCATTGCAAAAAATTGTGCAGCGGCCGGCTGGGCCTCGCCATCCACATTTGCCATTTGAATTTCTCTTCGAACGATTACTACGGGCCGGGCCGACCTCTGTGAGTTTGGCCCTAATGCCTCCTGCGGGGCTTCCCTGCAAAATACTTGGTCCCTCTGGGACCCCTTGGGTGCTTAAGGCAAGTTCAAGTATTAGTCGTTCCTCTAGCATAGCACGGCGGGATTGTACTGGTTCCCCATAGCATCTTAGCAGACGCAGTACCAGTGAAGTATCGATAGGGAACGTAACCTCGGTTCCCGGAGATACGGGAATGAGTACTGCGTTGCTGGCCGTGCTATGTAGCTGCACGACTCAGTCGTTGCTTCAATCGAAGTAACCTGTGGATCCTATGGCGAAATGCCTGCTTATATAGCCAGATTTCCCCGCCCATTCTGGCGGGCTTCATCGTACAGTTACACTGCGTTATTGAAAAGGCTTCAGTCATCGGAGAAAAAGGAGTTTTCCCATAGCGTCTTAGCAGACGCAGTACTCGTTCCCGTATCTCAGGGAACCGAGGTTACGTTAGTAACCGAGTACGTTCTTATTTTTTGTTCTACTACTTAAATAACACAATCATTCCTCAAATGTGAATTTTGATCCTATTGTGTGATTTCAAAACACATGTTGCCATAGATGTTATTTTGCTCATCAACAGAAAACCGCTATTCAGAATTTTCAGCTGGAACAAATTGTTCCATTAAAATTGACCATAAACTAAGCTCTATTTTTCCTCTGTGTGACTTTATGTGCAGCCAAAAGGACAACACCTTTGCTGGAATACATCAAAAACAAGAAATTAGAGAAACAGGTAAGAACATCATCTGATTGCATGTTATACACTATGATTTTGTACTGTATATACATGATTCTTTTCAATTCTAGAGAATAAGAGAGGAAAAAAGAGAGGAGAGGCGAAGGAGGGAACTGGAAAAGAAGCGACAGAGGGAGGAGGAGAAGCGGAAGCGCAGAGAAGAGGAGAGACGAAAGCGAAAGGAGGCTGAAAAGCAAAAGAAGCTCTCTGAAAAGGAGATAAAGATCAAGGTATGACTTAAAACCATATCACATCCTGAAGATGACTGTGGTACAGACTTTCATGTATTTTGGTCTTAGTTTCATGGTAATTCATTTAATCAGCACAGGTGTTTGTCATTATTTCCCTTGTTTGCCCTGTATTTAAGTTGCCCTATTTTCACTTCTCATTTCTTCCAGTATTGTTGCGTTCAGCACACTATTTCACATTGCCTACTCGTATTTGGATTTGTCTACCTTATAAACCTTGTTTTACATTAGTCTTTGAACTTCATCATCATCTTCGGACATTGAGCATGACGGACTGTTTTTCACATGTCATTGTCAGTAATGTACTGAAAACAAGTCATTACATGAGATTTGCAATATTGACTTCTTTAGCTTTTGAAGAAATGTGATCGAGACGATGACGTGGACTCAGACAGACTGAAAGATAAAGGAGACAGCGGAGAAACGGAGAAGAACAGATGGGAAAAGCCGGCAGGACACACTAAGTCAAAGGATTCCAAGGATAAGTAAGAACTACCTAAAACTTGCCACTACTTGCCATAAAAGATACAGTGGGGTTTAAAAATCTGGGATTCAACATCTACCATTTAAAGTTGGCACAAAATGGCAATTCTGTGTTTTGAATGCATCTTAATGATCTTATTGAAAGATTTATCCATGCATATGTTGACCTTGTAATCAAAAATCAAAATCAAATCTTAATCAAATAGTAGGAGTCAAATCGAGAGTGATAAGGAGCAGCGGGAAGGTCACGGCCGTCGCCAGAGGGACAAAGAGCATCGCGGCAGAGATGAGGAGCGCAAACGACAGAGGCATCACTACGAGTTTGACAAATTCATGCGACGCAAGGAGGAGACCAAATGGGGTAAAGGCTACTGCCAGGACAGAGCCAAGAAAGACCAACATCATGGCTATTCTTACTGCCCAGAGACCAGAGACAAACTGGGCAAGGAGGATCGAGAGGACATGGGCAGCAGGAAAGAACGGATTCGCAATAAGGTAAATAAATGCTAACGGAGTAGCGATATCTCACAGCCACAGTCCATTTGCAGCCCTGGTTCTGGTATTATGTACAGTTATTGTCATCAGTCAGTTTGTCCGGTCTGTGTAGCAGATGAATCCACTAATGCATTCAATATTTACACATCTGTAGTTGATTTATACATCATTATGTCTGTGGGAAATACAATACGAATCTGCCTCCCTCCAGGGGCTTTCAATGCAGCCTACACTGATGTGTTGAGGTAGTTAGCTGTAATTTGGCTGTTGGCAATATTATTGACGGAAGACAACGTGTCTCTCAGTCTGTGTTAGTGCATCAGGAGAAAAGGACTTCCCAGTCTGAGGGGCCAGACCAGATAGGAGGGGCTCTGCCAGCAAAGGTACAGCTAGTTTTTGAGCCTTTCTACCCACGGGAGGGGATGCTACACATGCTGTTTACTGAGAGGCCGAGCACCTTACAGTGCCAGGCGTGCTTGTTGACAGCAGAATGTTGCTAATGCTGTAATGGCACAGATGAGGAGTGGTTCCCAATAGAAGAAGCTTATAAAAATGAAAACTACGACTCTGTTCCAAAACGTAGTGAGTTGCCTACATGGGCAGCATTTTAAGGCATCGTATGCATCTAGCTCCCAATGTAGAGATGGTGTGGGGGATTCATTTAAGATGGCAGATGAGGAATGTCCATTAGAAATATAGTGTAAAATGTATAAATGAGATGCAACAACTCATTTAAACCTAGAAATAAAAAATAAAGATTTTTAAATGTCATATAAAAATATAACATTATAAAAATTATATAAAATCTTAAAAAATATCTGCTATATTGCAGGGGGGATATCCATTCAAGATAGCAGATGAGGCAGGAAAACCGTAAATTATAAATTTAGTTTTAAAATGTATAAATTAGATTCAACATCTCATTTAAACCAGGGAAAAAAATTTAATGTGGATTTTAAGGATTTTGAAACATTTAAAACATAGAAACGTTATTTCATAAAGTGAAGAATAAATATTTAAGATTCTGCTTTTTCAGAGAAAATAAATCTATCCTAGATTGTGGATGAGGCGAGAGAAATGTCAAGTAAATTATAGTTAGTTAAATCGAATATTTTTTTTCAACCTGAAAATAAAAGTTTAAAGGGTTAGTTCACCCAAAAATTTAAATTAGCCCATAAATTACTCACCCTCAAATCATCCTAGGTGTATATGACTTTCTTCTTTCAGACGAATCCAGTCGGAGTTATATTAAAAATTGTCTTTGATCTTTCAAGCTGTTTAATGCCACTCGGCGGGTGTTGCATGCATCAGTCCAAAAGAAGTTAAATAAAAAGCGCCCATCCATAAAAAAGTGTCTCACACGGCTCCGGGGGGTGAACAAAGGCCTCCTGTAG
>NW_015636845.1:770342-781630 GCF_001515625.1 Sinocyclocheilus rhinocerous
GGACTGTTGGCGCAAGCTACATTAAAGTGATTATTACGTTTTGAATATGGATATTTTTCTTACAAAAACGCATCGATTCGCTACAGGAGGCCTTTGTTCACCCCCCGGAGCTGTGTGAGACACTTTTTTTATGGATGGGTGCTTTTTATTTAACTTATTTTGGACTGATGCATGCAACACCCGCTGAGTGGCATTAAACAACTTGAAATATCAAAGACAATTTTTAATATAACTCAGACTGGATTTATCTGAAAGAAGAAAGTCATATACACCTAGGATGACTTGAAGGTGAGTAATTTATGGTCTAATTTTCATTTTTGGGTGAACTAACCCTTTAAGGACTTTAAAATGTAAAAAAAAAAAAACTGTTTAAAATCTAGGTCTATTTTAGGAAAGAGAAATTTCAGTTAAACCATATTTATCCACTAAATTTTTTATACACTATGTATAGTGAAAGGTGTGGATAAAAATAATTTAATCATATATAAAAATAAAATTTTTCCCAATATGTTTTTGATGAGGAGCACTATTTGTGTGATTGCTGCCTATGTAAAGCATATGTAGAGTGTTGTCTTAAAAGGCTGCTTCCTATGTAGACAGTAAATAGCATTTCACTTGGTTTTGGAACAGATCCTACATGTATATAGAAGAATACATATGATCTTGCACATTGAAATGATTACATGCTGGATTCTGTTTATACAATTAGTAAGTAGTCATTTAGCAGATGATTTTATCCAAAGTGACTTACACATATTTTCTGAAGCGATGATAGCAACAGTAGTCCGGTTACTAGCCCTGAGCTTTAGCCATTATGTGTCACCCCCATCACCACCACCATAAATACAAACCATGTTAAATGCAAAAAAGAGCATAACCGATACAGTGCAGTAAAATGTTTTTGTTATAGACTAAATGGATTTTGAGGGGCTGTCAATAGCTGGTTGTCTGCCTAACTGAAATGTGATTCAGAAGGGGACGGAAATTGATTATATGCATGAATAGCACTTTCTTAAGTAACCTGTCATGAGAAAAATCTGTGTTTGTGGTATGAAATATGAGTGTATTGCTTTTGTCTTTTGTGTCTTACTCATTTCACGGCACAGGACCGACCGGCAATGCAGCTGTACCAACCTGGTGCTAGAAACCGCAGAGAGATTTTACTGTAAAGAAAGCCGTATGTGTTGTGAAATCTGTATTTTAAATATATGTAATGTGGGATGGGGAACAGAGACATATTTTTTCTTTAGGAATATAAAAATGCTACATTGTATTAATGAAATATTTAAGCATGCAACTCTTAATTTTTACACTTTCACACTGTAATGCCTTTGAATGACGCCTCTGTTGTCCCTGATGTATAGACATTGTGGTTTTTCTGTATTAACAAATATATCTCACAACAGGATATAGCAAATGTCAGAGCATCGTTTTACCTGTGGGCCAAAAAGAACAAAAAGTTGTTTGTTAAAATCGTCTTCTGTTAGGTCAAATAACAGGTTTTGTGATATTTCTGAACAGTGTGCATGTTTTTGAGAAATTGCAGTCATTCGGTGGTGGGAGGCTACATGCCTTACCTTTGATTTGCACTTAAAGATCCCGTCTGTTATTAAAATAGCCTACAGGTTTTTAGAATTATTGTTGAGTCCAACAAAAAAAGTGAACTCTGTAGAATACTTTAAAAATGTGAAACTGTATTTGATGGATTGACCATTTGTGTACAATAAAGATATATGATTATATAAAGTATTATTTGAATTTCATTATTATTTCTTATGATTCTTTACTTTAAACATTTAAATTTGTAACCTATATTTTGACTTTGATTAAATTTAACAATGTATAGCTTTAAAAACAATGAAAGAATTTGGTTAAAATAAATTAGTTAAATTAACAAAGAAATTGAATTATATAAAATTACAAAATTCTATAATTCAGTATTTGCACCGTAATTACAGTTTCTCGTGCAGCTAAATCGCAATTGAAATAATCCTAAAAAAAAAAAAAAACTTTTTCTTAAGGCTAGATTTCTTAAGATTTATGGCCTTTGCTTGCAAAACAGCTCAGCAGCTGAAGTCTGCTCTTTGTGAGTCAACTCTAAACCAGAATCAGTTTGCACTGAAAAGATGGAAATTAATGTAATTTGCAGTTTCTCATACTACTCCTTTAGTTCCCACACTTTCAAACTGAGAAAACAAGTCATAATGTCTTCCTGTGTCTTTCACGGCATGACTTTTTACCTCTAATTTTACTTCTTAGTCTGGTTTTTGCATACCTATCACCACTGCTTTCTTGTTCTCAGTGAAGGAGTATTGATGGAAGATGTGATAAACACATCCTATACTGTCACTAATGGCAGTTATCTATAGTCAGTCAGTAGTAAAAGCAAATAACAGTTCCCCTTACTCCAAAATAAAACGCTTATTTTCGGTTAGTGTGTTGTCTAGTAAAATGCATGAATAACCGACATAAAAGTTAAGCTCATAAAGCAAACAGGAAACTAGATCACAGGTCTGACGCTGATAAAACCCCCCGAATGAGTTTCTGCATTACACTTTCTCTTTTTGTTTTTCTTTTGTAAAAATCTATGAATAAATACTTTCTATGTCTATATATCCACGTGATTTTACAGGCCTGACCAAAGAAACACTGAGGTTTGTATTAATGCTAATACAAGTAAGTTCATTTGGCGTATCTCAAAAGTGAATTGTTCATTTCACAGTTTGATTGGGTGGGACCCCTCAGAGTACTTGTGCTTGGCTTGAAGAAAGGTGTGTGCCTTTATTTTACTGGTTTATGTGGCATATTGCCTTCACCACATCCTACCACATCAATTTCACTTTAGCAGGTGTTTAAAAATCCAATCCAACAAAACATTAAAAGACACACATCATTAATGAGAAAGAGAAATTGTGTAAAACCAGCATGACATTAGAGGAACTTCCTCTGTGGATGCTGTAAATTCAGTTTTGTTTGTGAATACCACTGAACCGATGAATTAATAGTTGTTATATCTTTGATGATGAAACTCTACGTAATCTTCTTAGAAATGTGATCAATTTATAAGATAAATTTGGAAGCATGGAATATGTTGTTACATTTCACATATGTGTACCTCTAAGCTATATTTTGATCGAATTGAGTAGTCAGGCAGTGTACTTCCTCTCATCAAGAAGTTTCCTGCGTCTAACAGTCATGCCAGATTAACTGCCATCAACACACGAGGGAAGTCGCGCTTGCTTCTTGAGGGACGTACACAAGCCTTATATTGATATTTATTTCTTAAATGTGTGCAGATATACTTTACGAATCGCTGTGATAGTCCAGGTACGTCATGTGGTTTTCCCTAAAAGATTATTGGAAATTCAGATTTGAGTGAAAAGTTACATTTTGTACATGTGCTCTGCTGTTAGTTAGAACGGATGAATTGTTACCTGAACGCTGTGCTGCTCTTGTCGAGGTAGAACTGTGTGATGGTTCACTGAACAGATGATCTCATACAATCTCAGTACACAATTACTCCAGATTTGACAGTTATTTTAAACGTTCCAACTGAATCTCCTTTTGATACAAAGGACAACAAATGTAACATTTAAAATATAGTAACACTGATAAAAAAAATGTCTATGTTAGACTCCATTAAAAATTCATTGATCATATACTACCAATGTCATTTCACAACAGAGAGCTCTTTTTGTTTTGACTACTAGCAGATGAGTCATGATGGTGTAACACCTCATGAGTGATGAGAAAGTACTGTGAGATTTTACTCTGAGCCTGTATTATGTTTTTACTCCTGTAAAACAGGAAACAATGGGCCTAGTTGTGAGTTACTATATGAGGATTTATATTCAAATCTAATTTACAATATGTGTGTTTATCTGGCAGTGATTTTATATGGTCGTTTCGAACTCCTAAAACTCTTTAAAATTAATAGAATTTAGTTGAATTCTGTTCTTCAAACTAAAATGTTTTGTATGTTACCTTTTACCTTCTTTCTGCTTCTTGAATTTGTGTTCGATAGCTGTTTTACTATTTAATTTTTGCAGACAAGTTTAGAAAAGGCGATTTAATAGCAGGTTCCATTGTGACAACTTACTCCATATATGGGCCAAAAAGAACAAAAAGTTGTTTGTTAAAATCGTCTTCTGTTAGGTCAAATAACAGGTTTTGTGATATTTCTGAACAGTGTGCATGTTTTTGAGAAATTGCAGTCATTCGGTGGTGGGAGGCTACATGCCTTACCTTTGATTTGCACTTAAAGATCCCGTCTGTTATTAAAATAGCCTACAGGTTTTTAGAATTATTGTTGAGTCCAGTTTCCTGCGTCTAACAGTCATGCCAGATTAACTGCCGTCAACACACGAGGGAAGTCGCGCTTGCTTCTTGAGGTACGTACACAAGCCTTATATTGATATTTATTTCCTAAATATGTGCAGATATACTTTACGAATCGCTGTGATAGTCCAGGTACGTCATGTGGTTTTCCCTAAAAGATTATTGGAAATTCAGATTTGAGTGAAAAGTTACATTTTGTACATGTGCTCTGCTGTTAGTTAGAACGGATGAATTGTTACCTGAACGCTGTGCTGCTCTTGTCGAGGTAGAACTGTGTGATGGTTCACTGAACAGATGATCTCATACAATCTCAGTACACAATTACTCCAGATTTGACAGTTATTTTAAACGTTCCAACTGAATCTCCTTTTGATACAAAGGACAACAAATGTAACATTTAAAATATAGTAACACTGATAAAAAAAATGTCTATGTTAGACTCCATTAAAAATTCATTGATCATATACTACCAATGTCATTTCACAACAGAGAGCTCTTTTTGTTTTGACTACTAGCAGATGAGTCATGATGGTGTAACACCTCATGAGTGATGAGAAAGTACTGTGAGATTTTACTCTGAGCCTGTATTATGTTTTTACTCCTGTAAAACAGGAAACAATGGGCCTAGTTGTGAGTTACTATATGAGGATTTATATTCAAATCTAATTTACAATATGTGTGTTTATCTGGCAGTGATTTTATATGGTCGTTTCGAACTCCTAAAACTCTTTAAAATTAATAGAATTTAGTTGAATTCTGTTCTTCAAACTAAAATGTTTTGTATGTTACCTTTTACCTTCTTTCTGCTTCTTGAATTTGTGTTCGATAGCTGTTTTACTATTTAATTTTTGCAGACAAGTTTAGAAAAGGCGATTTAATAGCAGGTTCCATTGTGACAACTTACTCCATATAGTTTGATAACAGGCCCCATTATTGAGGCAATATATGTTAATGAACTTTGGCAATAACTGTGAGAATGTTCAAGGTTTTTGTAGCCGAGGTGGTTTGTGGTTATATGGAAACGGACTATATGGGAAAAAAACATATTCTGAGAACTTTTAAATCAAGCAAGTGTGGCAACGAGCCGCGGCTAGGTTGTTATCTTCACATAGCCATGGTTTCACTGCAAAAAAACATGTTATGTAGCTAAGTGTGATAACAGGTTAGTAGTTTATACATTTTGCGATTTTGAATTAGGCAGATACCAAATGCAAAATGACATGCAGTACAGTCAGGTACAGTATACATCAGTTTGTACTGATGTGAGTAGCACTGTTAATGTGTTCTCCACCAGTTGTGCTATAGGAGCGCTTGCACAAAACTTGGGCTTAAAACGCCCATATAAAAATACTTGTGAAGGATGCAATTGATGGACTTCAAGTATAGAGTGTAGCTAAAATTTAACAGAAAAATCAAATAGCCATTGAAAAAATGACAATAGCAATGGCGAAAAAAAAACAAAAAAACATTCTGTAGGTAATGAACAATGGTTTAGCTAAAAGGGTAGATGGCCCAAGAAAAAAATTCAATAAATAAATTTTAAAAAAATTACTCACTATTATGTTGTTCTAAAGCTGCATGACTTGTTTTCTTATATTGATACACTGAAAGTCAACAATGTCCAATATTTTTTGGACCCCAGCAGTCTTCAAAATATCTTCCTTGGTCCTCTGCAGAAGAACGAAAGACATACTGTACAGGTTTTAAACAACATGAGATGAATAAATGATTACTGAATTGAACTGAATTGAATTGGGGGGTAAACTGTCCCTTAACTAATAGATATCACCATATTTTCCCCAGTTGATTTACTACATTAAGAATTGCAAACATTTTTATTTGTATTACAAGTTTTCTGAAATGTTATATTTAAATATGCAAATGATGCATTATTTAATCAAATATGCACGAATTTGCATAAATTATTATGATTTTTTTTTTCATTCTGCTGACATACAGTCAAAGGTTTTTACAGAGGAGATTTTGGATGTCTCTTTTCATCACTCCATAAACCCAGAAATGTCCCACTTTATAGGTGGCCTTAACTGCTAGTACTTAGATTTAAATTAATCAGTTGATCCAATGCACTTATTGTGTACATGCATGTACATTGTACTTATATTTTAAAAAATACCTGCATGTAATTACACCTGTAATTAATTTCTGTAATTATATTTATAATTACACTTTTGACACATTCCTTAAACCTTAACAAACACTTAAACCTACCCATACCACCAAAACCGGTCCCTAACTTTACCCGTATCCTACCTCAATAGCAGTATATTGTACTTATTTTTATGTAAGTACATAGTTGTTAAGGCCACCTAATATAAAGTGGGACCAAATACTGTCAACAGCCAGAAAAAAATCACCTTATTTTTAGGAAAAAATGTTGTATAAAATTGGGTGAATTATATATGTGACCCTGGACAACAAAACCAGTCATGAGGGTCAATTGTTTGAAATTGAGAGGAAAGAGAGAAGAGAAAAAAAAAACTCTTTCTTTCCTATCTTTCATTTAAGAACTTCACTGCCTGTGTTATAAAAGATTTTTTCCCTCTATTTTTAAAAAACACCGGTATCCTGAATCTTCTACCCGAAGGCAAAAGCTCAAACTCATTATACAGTGGGTGCCTCTCATCAGATATAATTTTCATAGCTTTACCAAGACATCTAGTCTGATAAATTTGTTGTAAACCCATCACAGGGATACCAAGTAATTTACTCGCAGTACTTATAATTTTCCTGAACATAAAGTTAGCCACTAACTTTAAGCATTCAGTTTGAGTATGCAGAAAGGTGGTGTACCCATAAGTTGGCATCATGACCTCAAAAAAGACGCATCAAGTCTATGAATATCTGTTAAAGAAACCAGGACACTGTTTCAGAAAACATTATTTCACGTAAAGCATTTGAAACTACAGCCGACCCCTACAATTGCAATCTGTGCAAGACAGCCGCACGAGATCTGTAATGACTGTCAAATCTGATGCTGGCACACGCTGTGGCATTAAAATAATTTTTTCACTTCCTTTGAAAAATCACAAAAAAGTCCCTTGCTCGAGACTCTGTCCGTGTGAATCATTTCAGTCAACATTTATGAAACAGCTCTGAGAATTACGACTTACGGCAGTGATTTGTTGGTTAAATGTGCCATCTGCCTTGTGTGTACCTGCTGAAGTAGCATGTTTGGAAAGCCTATAACCTGGCCTCGCACTTCCTGTTCACAGAGTGCACCTCAATCTATGTGATGGTGTGAAGTAGCATCACTTTTACATTTATATCTCATGTCTTTCCTGTGCGACTGCAGGGAGAAGTCTTTTCAGCAAAACCTTACAATGTCACAGGCATCTTAAGAGTAGATACTAAAATCAAATAAACTATTAATTTATAGTATTTTATTTAGAATTTTTTTTGTAAATGTTAATATTAACATAAATATTAAAATATTTAGATCAAATATTTAGATCAATTAAATTATATATAAATGCTAAACCTGTCCATTATACATTCATTCTCAGAAAAAAAAAATGGTACAAACATTGTCACTGCAGTGGTCCCCTTTCAAAACGTATTAATACCATTTAAGTACTACTACATTTTAGGTAATAATATGTAACTTTAAGGTACTAATATGCACCCTTTAGGAGTAAATAAGGTACAAAATGTACCTTTTGGAAGTGTGCCATCCCAGCTTTTGTACCTTTTTTTCTGAGAGTGTAAAAACTATTTAAATTGCAATCTTTATATCAATTATGTGTTATAATGTTCCTGTGACTCAGTGGTAGAGCATTGCGTTAGCAGCGCAAAAGGTCGTGGGTTCGATTCCCAAGGAACACACATGCTGGTAAAAAATGTATAGCCTGAATGCACTGTAAGTCGCTTTGCGTCTGCTAAATGCATAAATTATTTATTATGAATAATTATTTATTATTATTAAATGAGAATTTATGCATTTTTAAAAATATGATACATTTTCTTTTTTTAAAAGAATCTTAAATGAAGCACTTAAAGTTCAACTACAGTGTAAAAATATGATTTTGTCAAAGTTGTAAATAAAATAGATTTTTGGAGTACTATATCAGTCTTTCTACTTGGAATTTTCACATTTAATTCAATGTTTTACTTCCCGTTTCTTTGTAATTATTTGTGAAAACTACTAGCAATTGTTTCTACACCCCAATTTTTGTACAACAAATAAAACTAACCAACAATGCAGATGTTTATCACAATTTGAGGTTCAAGTGGTAAAATCACAGTTTATAGTAGGTGTAATCTCTCTGTCTCTTCAAACAGGTGGGAAAACAACCATGAATGACTCACAAAAGGTCAACATCAAAATGGACAATGCCACCTTGGCCATGTTTGACAACAAATTGGCCAGTGAAATTGTGTCAGCCATCTATGTCATCGTGACCCTTGCCAACCTGAGCGGTAACGGCATCTCTCTGTTTCTGTTACTGATGCGCACCTCTCCGAAAACCCCCTCCATCATCTTCATGATCAACCTCACCCTCACTGACCTCATACTGGGCACTGTGCTCCCCTTTCAGATCGCGTACCAAATGCAGGGCTACAACTGGACTTTGGGTGCAGGCATGTGCAATGTACTGACGGTGGTTTTCTATGCCAACATGTACTGCTCCATTTTATTCATGACTGCTATTAGCGCCGACCGCTACCTGGGGATTGTAAAACCGATGCGCTTCAGAGAGATGAGGAAGAGAAAAACATATGCAATTGTTGCCTGTATATTCATATGGCTGCTAGTCCTTGTGATTCTGAACCCGCTGGAACGCACAGAACTGATATATGAAGTAAAGGAGCGCAATATCACCACATGTTTTGACGTGTTGAAGAAGGACATGCTCCCGAGCACTGCTCACTGGGCGGGCTTCCTTTTTGGCATGTTCATCATTCTCTTCCTCTGTCCGTTCATCATAACAGTGTATTGCTACATTAACATCATCTGCGTCCTGATCAGAAAGACCAATAGTCAACAGAAAGGCCGTGCTGTGCGGTTGGCGTGCATCGTTCTGTTTGTGTTCATTTTTTGTTTTGCTCCCAATAACATATTACTCTTGGCCCACTCGATCGCAAGGCTGTACTACAACAAGTCTCTCTATATCTACTATAAACTGACCCTGTCTCTTAGCTGCATTAATAGTTGCATAGATCCATTTATTTATTATTTTGCATCGAAAGAGTTTCGTCGGAAGCTGAGGCAAATGCTGAGGTTGCAGACTCTCAGTACGGGAGAGACGCAAATGATTGAGGGTCATAGAGAAAGCTTTTTCTCTGGACGTACAACGTGCAATGCAAATGAAGACTGTGAAGACTGTTTTTAACATGACTTTTAGTTTCTGCTATTTTTATTTTAGAGGAGGGGGAAATGTCATAATCAGGAAAATGTCATGATTCAGATTTGCAGCGGCCACATGAGCACTGTTAAATGAGTCAGAGCACAAGAGCTAACCGCTAGGCCACAGCTCTGACACACTTCCTAGTGTTTATAATAATATATTTGTAAATGCAAACTCACAGACAGGACCACTTCCTATATTTTGTTTTGTTGTTATTGTTTTGTAGCATTTAGCTTTTGTTCTGTTTTGATTTCCTGGCTGAGCAGCTGAAGAAAAGCACGCTGCTCACATGCAGTCATGCCGCGTGATTTTGTGTACTTTTTTTTTTTTTTTGGTATCAGACAACCAAGTTCCTACTCACCGAAACTTTGACGTATTTGTTTTGTACAATGATGCGTGGTTAGACTTAGCGGCAACTTCAGTAATTTCTGATTCGACTTAAAAAGTACAAAGACTTAATGTGGCAGCTATTTTAGATGTATTGCTAACCTGTAAATTATTTTTATACTGTAAAATATGCAGTTATTGTTTAGTTGGAACTCATTTTCTTTTCTATGAACCAAACTGTTTTAATATTTATTTTACTTAAGCTGTTTATAATGTGCCTGTATTATGATATTCTAATTAATTGTTACATGTTTGTTATTTGTTTTTATTGCTGGGTATTATTCTTCTGTGGTAACAAAGTATACAAAGTCATATAGGGGCATTTATTTTGTCATGTTAAAATTAATAAATACATTTGAACAAATTGATTTTGTAATTATTGTCATTCTAAGATTAAATATTACATATGGCTTATTCAACAAAATAAATGTTACAACCAGCTAATTTTTTTTTGTTAGGCTACTTGTTCTGAGAAACTAAACCACAGACATGTCACAGCGAGGTCAAGATTTTTTTTCAGTTCCTTTGAAACAGAACTATGGCATGTCAAGCGAAGTACTGTGCAAAGTACATGTACTGAACAAATGGAATTTTTAAAAAGTAAAAAACAATCAGTGCATGACCTCAGTGGAAATAAAATAGCTTCCAGGAAATGGATATAAGTGGTCTCAGACCAATGTGAAGTATACAACTGAATGCTGAAGAAAATGCCCAGTGCAATGCACAAAAAGGAAATAAAGCAGTTTGCAAATGCCACTTCAAAGTGCACTATGACAGGTGATGTTATGATTCAAGTGAGTGAGAGAGAGAAAAGAGAGCCTTCTATAACAGATGCAGTTATCAATTTGTAGTGGAGTGATTTGCAGAGTGGGGTATGTTTTTAAGTTGTCTTCTAGACAGAAGCACACACACACACACATTCATTTTTTTGTAACTTATTTCAAAAAGTGAAACTTTCATATATTCTAGATTCATTACATGTAAAGTAAAACATTTCAAAAGTTTTTTTTTTGTTTTAATTTTGATGATTAGAGCTTACAGCTCATGAAAGTAAAAATTCCGGTATCTCAAAATATTAGAATTGTGTGCTGTATCAAAGCATATTAAATGCAAAGTTGACTGGAGGGAAGAAATTGGATAGGAAAAGGTGCACAAGCAACAGGGATGACCGCAAGCTTGAGAATACTGTCAAGCAAA
>NW_015636845.1:781682-796498 GCF_001515625.1 Sinocyclocheilus rhinocerous
CACTTCCAAGTGGTTTGCTGACCATGATATTACTATGCTTGATTGGCCAGCCAACAATGCCTGACCTGAACCCCATATGGAATCTATGGGATATTTTGAAGAGAAAGATGAGAAACAGTCGATTCAATAATAGTCGAGCTGAAGGCTCAGTAGTGCCTCTGCAGTGCCACAGGCATACAGATGTAATTAATTAATTATTAATTAATTATACATGAACATACTTTAAAGAACTTGAGCTTTTCTGTTTTGCAAATCCTTTTTTTTGATTGATTTTAGGAAATATTCTAATATTTTGAGATACTGGATTTTTGACTTTCATGAGCTGTAAGCTCTAATCATCAAAATTAAAACAAAAAAAACTTTTGAAATGTTTTAATTTACATATAATGAATCTAGAATATATGAAAGTTTCACTTTTTGAAATAAGTTACAAAAAATTTACTTTTTCACGATTATTATTATATATAATAATGTATATGTAAATGCATAAAACCATGTAAATGATCTGGATTAAGATTACTCAAAATGTAAAAATAAATCATAAATCGTTTTTCTCAAATCGATAGCTGTGGGCTAAGATGAGATGAGTTGCCTCCAAATGAAGACAAACTTAAAAAGAAAAGAAATAAATCATTTCTTAGAATAGTTTTTAAGTTTTTTTTTATAAACCTTCTCATTACTGGTTTATGGATATTTTTATAGAACTTCTTATTTAAATACAGTGGGTATTCCTCAATGACTCAACATATTTATTGATATGATACAGCTTACCACTAAAACTGAACCAACTCTTTTAATATTTCTAAGTACGATGACCATACATCCTCTTTTCCCTTGCTGGGATTTTCTAAATCACCTGTTTAGGTTTTGGCTTTGTTTTCTTATTGTTTTTATACTTGGAGATAATGACTGAAAAGTAGCTAGTTTGACCAATAGTATTCATTGCACATCATAGTGTACAAGAAAGTGGGATCTACAGAGAACAGTCAAGGCAATGTAAATAAATGTACATATAATGTATGAGGACTGTAGAGCGGCCATCAGTAGGAAAACAGAGCCAATTGTACCCCCGATTTTGAAATCTCGGTCAGGACATGTCTGGGAAACAGTGGACATATGGTCACTATTACTGTCATATTTGTATGGCCCTACGCATTCTTCTAATTTCAGTTTGTAGCAGGCTTCCATATAACATTACATCAGCACATTAGGCATTACATTAGGCAATTTAGAAATCCCAGCCAGTGAAAAGAGGATGTAGAAATATTAAAAGAGTTGGTGCAATTTTAGTGGTAAGCTTGTAGGCTATCATATCAATAAATAGGCTATGTTGAGCCATTGGGGAATACCCATTTGTATTTTAAATAAAAATATAAACAAAGTTTTTCTTTTTAAGATATCCATAAACCAGTAATGAGAAGGTTTATAAGAAACTGACTATTCTAAGAAATGTTTTATTTCTTTTGTTTTTAAATTTGTCTTGCATTTGGAGGCGTACTATCACTCTTTAGGTGAGCAACTCATCTCATCTTAGCCCACAACTCGATAACAAAAAAAAAACCCCGCTTTAGGCTATTTATTTTGAGTAATCTTAGTCCATATCCTTTACATGGTTTTATACAATCACCAACATACTTGTATTTTATATTATGAAACATAGCCAACCTGAAATGTGGTTTTGCTTTAAAATGTATTTTATCTGCCATGTAGAAAATTAACTTAATACAAAATAAGCATTTATTTAGATTAAACTGTGACAACCATTGATTCATTGTACCCCACTCTCCTCTACATATTATAAACGGACAGAAATTTTGCAATGCTACCATGTCAATACAGTTTCTTGAACTTAGTTCTGAGTGTGAATTCGAACTGAATTAGCCACATACCTATAATGTAACTACTGATGTAACATTTTATATAATATTGGTGCCTTTTGTCATGATGATACAACAGTCATTTCCTACACTCCATTTACTTTTTTCTCTTTTTTTATTAATGCAAGGAAAGACTACAGAGTTGACATTTAAAATATGTTTGTGCATAATACACAAAGTATCAACAATATACATTGTCAACTGAAAACAAAGATTACAAGAGGAAAAGTAGGAAAAAATAAAAGACAAAAACAAGAACTTGAGGGTAAGACATTTAACTATCAATTATAGTATACAAAATAAAGTCATTGCAAAATGAAATAGTTCTACTTGCTTTCTTACTTTCTGACAATGAAATGGTGTTTAGATCATTTTTAAATTGTTTAAAAAAACAAGAAAATGCGGTATGTTGTTGGTAAATTAAAAAAGAAAAGAAAAATAAATTTAATTTATAACAAAACAAGCATTGCTTTTAGAGTTCATAATGTCCTAAAATAATTTATTTGAATGTAATAGATACATCTTGCTGGATATCATTAATTAATGAACCAATATTTTTCCAAAGTTGTTATATGCAGTATAATGACAAGTCCAGAATAAATGAAACTACACTCCATTTACACGTGGTCACGCAGAAGTATCGTGACGCTGTTATATCAGGACAGGTAACTGCGCATGTGCGTGCGTGGTAGACTCCGCCTCTTCAGGATCTCTGCCTGTCAGTGCACTACGTTTCGGGAAGCGCAAAGAGTAGAGTGGAGCAAGCCTTTCCAGGTAAATGCTTAAAAAGAATAAAGATAAATTAATCTTTACCTATTTTATATGTGTGTAATTTGCTACTCCTGAATGTATTAATGTCAAAACATGAATAAATGAATACCGCTTTTCGTCACGCTAAGTTCTTGCATGAATACACTGCTGTGTATCTAGACTAAATACACTTCTAATGCAACTACACTGTCCTTATTCGACTGACATTTTCTGTTTCAAAAAAAACAAAAAAACAACGATAAGAAAATTATGATCTGGACAAATTGTGGTCAAGCTCACCTTCAACCATTATCGAGGTTGCTGTCCCGGAGAACACAGACTTTTGCAATCATATGCAGTTATGACTTTGCTTTATAAGCCATGTGCTTCAACTCCATGTTCAGGTATTAAACTTGTTGTTTTTGACATGCATATAAGCTAATGTTTCTCTCGATTCCCAGGATAGACCTCTGGAAGTGACAGAAAGGAGAGGTGCAACATGTTGTTAAATCCAGTAATATCCAAGCTGAGTGGAAAGCTTGTTGTCCTGGCAAGCGCATCTCCACGACGTCTGGAGATTTTATCTAATGCTGTAAGTTTTTTGGTTATTTTTACTAGGTTTTTACATGGACAATGAACTTTGAATGATCAGTGCTTTCTCTTTTCTTCTTCTGCATTGATGAGGCAGGGTTTACGGTTCGAGGTGGTTCCTTCTTGGTTTAAAGAAACATTGGACAAATCCTTGTTTAAGAACCCATATGACTATGCAGTGGAGACAGCCAAACAGAAGGCTTTGGAAGTGGCTCACCGAATGCCATTTGTAAGTTGTATATTTCTGTATGTGAGTAAGTCAATTTTAGTTTCTGACCATTTACAATGTCCCCTTTATTCTGTATAACTGTATATGTGCTGGATTCAGAAACACTTGAAAAGTCCAGATGTTGTAATTGGAGCAGACACTGTTGTGGTAAGTAGCTGTATAATTCAATATAATATGATATTCTGTCCGGAAAATTGCCTTGTTAAATTTGTCTTCTCTTTTCGTCCTCAGACAGTTGATGGCTTGATCTTGGAGAAGCCTACAGATAAAGAAGATGCTTACCGTATGCTGTCTAGGTGCATTTATATTTTTTGGTTGTCTAAAGTGAGACGTTTATTGCACTCATGCAGAAACTAAAATATATTGAAATGATTGTATTTCAGGTTGAGTGGTAAGGAACATAGCGTCTTCACGGGTGTAGCTATTGTGCTCTGCCATGACAAGAGTGGTATGTGAAAGTTTAATGTATTTATTATTTTTACAATTAAAGTCTTGTATTTGTAAAATAGACAGATCATTATAAAGTTTAATCATTCTTCTTTGCAGGTTCAGATACAGACTACAAAGTGGTTGATTTTTATGAAGAGACAAAAGTAAAATTTGCAGAATTATCCGAGGAGATGCTCTGGGAATACATCAACAGTGGAGAGCCCATGTGAGTTTATGTGTATTGATTTTCATATGCAAAATTCATTGAAGGCTGTGATCACGTTTGCTGAGCATGTTCAGTAAATTTGAACTTGTTGAACCTGTGGAATTTGGACCTTTATAGAGTTAGTCATTTTTGTGTTTGCTTTGACGTGTTGATAATGACAAGGGAAAATTCAACAAAGTACATTTTTGAGTAAGGGAGTCCACTTTGAGTAAATAAATCAATTTTCTGTACTCTGGCATTTCGCCTGCCGTGCAAATTCTTATCAGTGATGAGACTGACAGACATATCTGTGCTTGACAGGGACAAGGCTGGTGGTTACGGGATCCAGGCTTTGGGTGGCATGTTGGTAGAGTATGTGAAAGGAGATTTCCTTAATGTGGTAGGCTTCCCTCTTAACCACTTCTGCAAGCAGCTGGGATTGATTTTTAACAGCCCACCTGAAAGTCCAGCCCACAAGGTCAAACGGGAATCAGATGAGGCCTGGACTCTGGTTAACAGTCTGTCTGAAGGTGCCGCAAACGAGGAGGTTGAGCTATTGGAAAATGGTAAAGATGGCAGTCGGATGTCAATGCAAGAACAGAATGTGATTGGGACGGAGTGCAGCAGACAGGACATCCCCCACAGCATCATCAGTTTACTGGATGGGTTCAAAGCTTCAAAGGTAGTCATGATTCTTTAAATTTTAAAGAATAGTTCATTAATTCCACTTATGCCAGAGTGCAAATTTGGTAAAAATTCTCCTCGTGTTCATCAATATTAAAAGCATATAGGTATTCAGGTATATGTAAGCATATGTATAGGTATACTGTATATACGCATATAGATTCATCATGAGCAAATAAACAATTACACCTACACCTACGAACTACACCTTTAATATTTTAACCTAATGTAGGTTTTAGGCTGTTATTTGTACACATGAACCATTAAAATACAAATGGTTTGCGTGAAATGTGTGGTAACTTTTCTGCAATGCATTTGTTTATCAGACTCTATTCACAGCATCCAAACTGAAGGTGTTTGATGTATTGAACAGCTCTAACAGTCTGACATTAGAAGAGGTAGCTGGCCAAATCAATGCCTCTGTTTTAGGCACTGAGAGGCTTTTGGAAGCTGCTGTCTCTTTAGGGCTTCTAGAACGGGTCAAACAGCAAAATACCAGTGGTAAGATTTATGTACTGCCGTTTTACTCACATAAATGGTGTTACTGTCGTAGAAATCGCATGTGGTTTTCCTAAATGCGAGTTCTGAAACCTCTAAGCTCATTGTCCATTTATAACTTACAAGCACTTTCTCTGTTCATTAAAGCAAGGCACTCGCATGCATGCATTTCCTCCTACTGATTGTTTATTACATGTTCTCTTCATTGTCATGTCTGGAGGTGGACTGTGAATGTAACATTGTTTATTGTCTGTTGCAGTGTATAGAAATACAGAACAGGCCAGTCGCTTCCTGGTATCAGACAGCCCAGAGTCATTGAATGGATACATTCTCCACTGCAATGATATGGTGTGGCCTCTCTTCAGCCATCTAGAGAACGCTGTCAGGGAGGGCACCAGCCAACATGAGCGAGCGTTTGGGAAGAAGAATGAGGAGGTGTTTCAGGTAAACGCGAGTTAAACGCATCTGCTTATATCACCTATGGATCATGCATTTTCAAAAGCTATTGACATTTCAGTATTAAGTAGAATTGCTTTGTTGTTTTCTAGGATGCCTACTACAGTAAAGATGAAGTTAAGATACGATTCATGGATGCAATGCACAGCATCGCAAGGGTGACTGGAAAAGATGTGGCAACAGCATTTGAACTTTCTCCCTACAAAACAGCTTGTGACATTGGAGGTATATGATTTTTACCTCAAAAATAGAGACAGATGGTAAAATAAAGGCTATCAATTGGTTCATTTTTAGGTAATTAAATTCATGATATACTGATTAATCAAATGCAGTCTATAACTTTTTTTTAATGGACAGCCTTAATATATCAGGTCAATTCAAAGTCAAATACATTTTAAAATCACCAAAATAAAATATTAAAAAGTAATGAAACTAAATTCAAATATGGATTAAAGAAAAAAATCAATAAAAGAACATATTCTCTCAGCTTTTTTTCTAACGTTCAGGATTATTCAACATTCCTCACTCTGTGACATAAAAAAAAAAAAACAGATCAAAACATTGCGTGTCTGACTTCCCATTGAGACGTGAGCAAGTGACCGCGAGAATGCACAGATAAGATGTGCAGAAACTACCGTCCCGCTGCTGTCTTGCATAATTTGAGATTTCACTAGAGCATAGTGCATGCATATTTTATTCTGAAAGCTTGTTCTCAAAAGTTGCTTATCTGAAAAGGAGTTGCAAGCTTGTTATGCAAATTATATATGCTTCTAATGACCAATTCTCTCAGGGGCTTTTTATGCCAAGGACATCTGTATTTATTGTATCCTGTTTATTCTCTTTACCTGCTTTGACCTAAATTTAGAGCTAGAATTTATTTTCCACACTGACAAAAAAAGTTAGAAACTTTAAAGGTGCTTAAAGGGTGAAGGGTTTCATTTTGGTGACACTAGAGTAACTAAATGGAATCATAAAAATAATAGTGTTTCCAAAATCTTCTGCCTTCTTTCTTTGTTTGGACAGACAGATAGTCCTGCAAATTCACTTAAACCTGATTCTGACATGAAATAAATATGCACTACCATTTAAAATGTTGAGGTTAGTAAGAATTCTTAAAAAATAAATACATTCAAATTCAGCAAGGATGCATTAAATTGCATTTAAAGTGACAGTAAAGACATTTACAAAGATTTATGTTTCAAATAAATGCTATTCTTTAGAACTTTCTATTCATTAAAGAATCCTAAAAAAAAATGTTAGAAAAAAGTTTCATAGTTTCTGCAAAAATATTAAGCAGCACAACTGTACAACATTGATAATATGAAGAAATGTTATCTTGAGCAGCAAATCAGAATATTAGACTGATTTCTGAAGGATCATGTGACACTGAAGACTGGAGCCATGGTTGCTGAAACTTCAGCTATTACTGTTTTTACTGTATTTTTGATCAAATACTGTAAATGCCACTTTGTTGAGCATAAGAAACTTTTTTAAAAACATCAGAAAATTCCAAACTTCTGAAGTGTAGTGTAGAGTTATGAATTATATATATTTTATGATATGAGCATTTTAGAAAAGCATTCTGTTCTCACATAGGTTGCACTGGTGCCGTGGCATACGAGTTTACAAAAGTGCATCCTGGACTGTCGGTTATTGTATTTGACTTGCCACAAGTCATTGAGATGAGACGCCACTTTCAGCCTAAAGAAACTGATGACAGAGTGTCATTTGTTGCAGGTCAGTGAAGACTTTATGTGAACATTTTTATAACGAAGAATTTTACAGTGTATTTGTCTCATGTATAATAATACATCCTGAGTAATGTGCAAAAGGCCTTTTGAAATTCTTGACTGTTTTTTTTTCACTTTTTGTTTTTCTTTTATTTGCACGATAGGAGATTTCTTTAAAGATGACCTGCCTAAAGCAGACCTGTATATTCTTGCACGAATCCTCCATGATTGGTCTGATGAGAAACTGCATGTATTATTGAGTAAACTGTCCAAAATGTGCACACCAGGTAAGTGCTTTAAAAAGTGACATTATTAAATTCTTAATGTGTAAGCCTGATTCTGAAATATCAAACTTTTTGATGCCAAGGACCCTCTAATAATATGATGATCCCTGTGCAAATGGCCCCTTAGCGCCCCCTGGGGGTATCTTCATCCCAGTTTGTTAACTCCTGGCCTACAGTATAAACTCTATCTTAACATTACTTGTTCCTTTTTAAAGTATTTCGAATTGTAAACATCTGAAGTCATCAAAATTACTGTTTTTTTTTTTTTTTTAATCAAGGTCAAGGGTTTAAATGTTTGGTTTATGAATGTATTGCTACCAAACAGGTTGTGGGCTTCTGGTGTCTGAGATCTTCCTGGATGAGGAAAGGAAAAGGCCAAGCCGAGCCCTGTTGCAAGCCCTCAGTATGACAGAAGGAAAGCAGAGGAGCCCCACCGAATACAGTGACTTACTGGAGAAGCATGGCTTCACTCCCAAACACATCAAACACACGGACAACCTGCTGGATGCCATGCTATTTGTGAAAGAAGACCCAAATGACAAAAGAACGTTACTAGGCTGTTCTTCAGCATCCATTGAGACTGCAGAACTTGAGTGATATAACGACTGCAGCATTTTGGAAACACTACAGTTGACTTATTCTAGCTCAATGTTTTAGCTGTGTTCAAATATTATGAACGTTTCTGACCTAAATGCTCGAAATAAGTGTTTGTACATGATTATTATTAATTACAGAAACAGTTTTTAACTGTGAATGTTGTATATTGAATTAAATATGGTTTTGAATCAAAAGACAGCGTTCTTGTCTTTAGCTAGTTTTTTATAGGGAGGAATGGGGTTTGTAGTCATATAGGGAATGGATTCAAGAGCTATCATAACTATGAGGGTTTTAAGTAAAAAGTCTAATTATACAGAGGTAGGCCTATAATTGGCACTGGTACTGGTTTTGTATGTTGGTTTACAGTTCAAATCTCATAGATTGGTATGATATGATACATGTAATCATTTAGAATTGTAACTAATATTATGTAATGGACAATTAATTATGAAGTTATTAATTAATAGATATAGCATGTCATGAAAATGTAAGTTCTGTGTTGTACACAGCGTCTTTACTCGACCCTAGTAATTCGGGAGCAAATATCGCGAGAAACCTCGAGAGTTAGCGCGGTGTGTCCTTCAGCATCCTTTCCGCTCTACCTCCTGCATCTGCCAGCACGTTCAGTATATTGTGTTTATAATACACTTAAGTATTATCGTCATGGCTGATGCTGCACTTTCTTTTGCTAAAGACTTCTTGGCCGGTGGGGTCGCAGCGGCTATTTCCAAAACTGCAGTCGCGCCGATAGAGTCAAACTGCTGCTGCAGGTGAGAATCAACATCTCGACTTCTCTTAACGCACTCTGCCGTGATGCATGCTAATTTATAAACCCCTTTCTTTCGTATTTAAGAATAGCGTGAATTATTTTGTGGCTATAAAGATGCGAACTGACTGTCCTTCAGAGGCCATATTTGAGTTGTCTGTCTGCAACATCCGCGTCCTTGGAGGATCTCAACATTTAAATTGTCATTTTAATACCTAGTTTCTATTCTGGCATTCTTTCACGTGGATCTTAATTTATAGATTTTAGTAACCCAAATGTACCGTATTTTAAGGCCAAACCGTGAATTTCCAGCAGCTGGTTGGGTGGCACATCTTGCCCCCTGCAGTCTGGTCTCATGTTGCAGGCCCAGACTTTATGCATTAGGGCTGATTTTTGCCAAGAAGGGCATCTAAAATCAGAAGAAAATTATGTCAGAACTAAATGCTACCATACAAATGTTTGGAATCCTCAAGATTTTGTAATGTTTTTGAAAGAAGTCTCTTAGGCTCACCAATGCTGCATTTATTTGATTTAAAATACAGTAAAAACAGTAATATTGTGAAATATTATTATCATTCGAAGTAACTGTTTTCTATTTTAATATATTTCATTTATTCCTGTGAATGCAAAGCTGAATTTACTGCAGTCATTACCAGTCTTCAGTGTCACATGATCCTTCAGAAATCATACTAATATGTTGATTTGCTGCCGGAGAAACGTTTCATATTATTATCAAAGTTGAAAACAGTTTTTGCTTAATATTTCTGTGGAAACTGTGATACGCTAGGCTACTGTTCAAAAGTTTGGGGTCAGTAGATTTAGCAGATTTAGTGATATTGAAGACATTTATAATGTTAAAAAAACACTTCTGTTTCAAATAAATGCTTTTCTTTCGAACTTCCTATTCATCAAAGAATATTAGAAAAATGTAGTATGGTTTCCATAAAAATATTAAGCAGCACAGCTGTTTTCAGCATTGATAATAATAATAAATGTTTCTTGAGCAGCAAATCAGCATATTAGAATGATATCTGAAGGATCATGTGACACTGATAATGGCTGCTCAAAATACAGCTTTAGCATCATCACAGAAATAAATAGCATTTTAAAATGTATTAAAATAGAAATTGTTTTATATAAACTGCTAAAAAAGGTTCTTTTAAATGGTAATAGTATTTCACAGTTTTCAGTATTTAAAATATTGCTCAAGGACAATCAAACGACAAAAAATCAATCCAGATATCATGTATCTCACAGTATTTTGTGTTTCACTTTATAGGTACAACATGCCAGCAAGCAGATCAGTGCAGACAAACAGTACAAAGGTATTATTGACTGTGTTGTGAGGATTCCTAAGGAACAAGGCTTTGCTTCCTTTTGGCGCGGCAACCTAGCCAACGTCATTCGCTATTTCCCCACACAAGCCCTCAACTTTGCCTTCAAGGACAAGTACAAACAGATATTCTTGGGTGGCGTTGATAAGCACACACAGTTCTGGCGATACTTCGCTGGCAACTTGGCCTCCGGTGGAGCTGCAGGAGCCACTTCCCTCTGCTTCGTCTACCCCCTAGATTTCGCTCGTACCCGCTTGGCTGCAGATGTCGGCAAAGCTGGCAGCAGCAGAGAGTTCAATGGGCTGGCCGACTGCCTGGCCAAAATCTTTAGGTCAGACGGCTTGCGGGGTCTGTATCAGGGCTTCAACGTCTCTGTCCAGGGCATCATTATTTACAGGGCCGCCTACTTCGGAGTCTATGACACTGCTAAAGGTAATAGGTTTGTGCGTCAGATGATGTGATTTTCAGGGTTGTGCGCTATTCAGGATTGATTTGAGACTGCCTTTCAAATTCCAGTGTATTTCTTGAATTTTGAAATCATTTGAATAGAGGAAGAAAACAAACTGCTGAAAAAGTAGAATTTAAAAATCTGAATAAAATAATAATAGATTTTAGTAGAACAGCAAATACATACTTTGAATCTTAGATTGACAAAGTCTTGTTTGAAACAGGGTTGTTTTAGTGATATAGTATTTATTTATAATTTGAATTAGTACTTTTTTTTTTTTAATAAATTGAAATGTAAAAAATTCTCAATAAAAATAACATTGGTTTTTACTAGAAAAGCAAATGCAAACTTTAAATCTGGGATGGACAAAGCCTTGTTTGAAAATGTTACATTTGTATTATATTATTTATATAATATAATTCATTCATTTATATTATATTATATTTATTAATATTTTAAATTAGTTTTTTTATGAATTTAAATTAAAAACAATTGTCAATAAAAAATAACATTGATTTTACTACAAAAGCAAATACAAACTTTGAATTTTGGCTTGACAAAGCCTTTTTTTAAACTGTTATTTTACTATTGTTTATATATTATTATAGTATTTATTAAAATTTTGAGTTAGATTTTATTGTTATATTTCAGTTTCCATTTTCATTTTAGTTTGTTTTAGTAATTTTGTGTGCTTTTGTCATTTTTTATTAGCTGTTTTTATATTTCTATTTAGCTTTCATTTATTTCTATTTGAGTTTTAGTAATTTTAGAACTTTAACTTCAGCCAGTTTTCCACAAGCTTCCGTTTTTGTTTTTTTTTGGCTTTATTTCAGTGAATGAAAGGGGGGGGGGGGGTTAAAAGCCCTGAGGTTTTCAGATTTATAGGTCTTATGGATAGAGATGCTTGAAATTTCACCTTTAAAAGATTGTATTTAGTTTATATGTCATCATATTTTTGGGGACCAGGGTGAAAGATCACTTCATTTCCCAGAATGCATTACCTGTGTTTTACACTTACAATTTAGTATTCAGAATTGCAATTCCTCTTTCTGTCATTCGAATTTAACTTGTGATATGGCCAGTTCAAGTCAAATTCACACAGCCAGTTCTTCAATTCTTCAAATATATAAGAAACATGCATGCATCATTGTGTGTGGTGCTGTGCAGGCATGCTTCCCGACCCTAAGAACACCCACATTATGGTCAGCTGGATGATTGCACAAACTGTGACAGCAGTGGCTGGCGTGGTGTCCTATCCATTTGACACTGTGCGGCGTCGCATGATGATGCAGTCCGGGCGCAAAGGAGGTATACAACAGACACACTCAAACATATGCACTGTTCTCCATCAAGTGTGCATTTATTTCAACTCAGGCCTTTGTCTTTTGTTTTCCCAGCGGATATTATGTACACTGGAACCCTTGACTGCTGGAGAAAGATCGCTCGTGATGAGGGTGGAAAAGCTTTCTTCAAAGGGGCTCTGTCTAATGTACTCAGAGGAATGGGGGGCGCATTTGTGCTCGTGCTTTATGATGAATTCAAGAAGTTTGTTTAAAAATATGTGCTAAAAGATAGTAGAATAGCTTTTACCACACAGCTTTGTCAAGCTTTAACCAAACCCTCTCCACTCCACACAGATGTGGTCTTGGTTAAATTGTGTTAGATGCCAAAAGCAATTAATAATTTTCATTAATTTTGTTTGTTGCTATGTTTTTATGTTTTGAAAATGCTCTGTCTTTTAATGATAAATAACCTATATTTTATTCAAAAGAAAGCAGTCAGAGAAATATTACAGATAAAATTCTAAAATTGGTAATATAAGGGAAAGGTGTTGTATATTTATGCTCAAAATTATTAAAAAAAAAAAAAAATATATATGAGTTTATTGATTTTATCTATAATATTGCTTCATAAATCTGAGCCATAGCCATCAATACCATGCAATACCACAACACCTCCTCAAGATGGCACAACGGCATTTTGTCTTGCATTCATTCAGTACCATGTTCTTGTAGTCGCTCAGCACAGTTTTTCTAGCCAAGGTCTGTGGTAACAAGGGTATACAATATCACTCTCAAGAAAAAAATGTGGAGTTCAAACACACAGAATAACGTTCCACACTTTAAACGTTTTCTCAAGTTGGGCTTGAAAAACCAACTGAGAGCTGGTGTCCGATGGAATCATAGACGTATTAAATATGACTATTTAATTCACAACAGATTTGCCCTCTATGTGTCTAAGCACTGAAAGAGAGCCTAGAAAAGTGTTCCAGCAGAGAATGTGTGGCTTTCACAGGCAGACCTTATGTGACACGAAAAGTGTATTTCCATGATTTCTCTTTTTGGAAGTCCGCTTAAGAATTTTCCATCTTGGATAATGAGGGGAGTCATATTTTCATGGTCATTTTCTTGTCAGTCTCAGTGTTTGGTTGCGTCAGGCTGATCTTGATGAAGTAGATCCCGCTTTTAGAAGTAGAAATGTGAGGGCAAGTAAGGAAGGACATTGTGAGTTCAGTAATGACACTGAAACGTTATACCATTTTTAGCATGTAGAGCTATTGTAATCTTATTCCACACTATATGGAGAGAAATTCTGTAAGACTACTTGCTGTGGTGTTTGAACACCAAGAATGCTTGTAAATTCAATAAAAGTGAATAGCCTACCCTATATGCTTTCATGATTTTCATTTTTAATTATTTAGGGTTTGTGGCAATTCAACGTTTATGAAACTTACTTTTAGATATTTAACCCCTTTTTAAAAAAAAAAAAAAAAAATCATTACACTGTGCTCTCAGATATGTGCTCTTGATTCTTATTGGTTGATTGTGGCTTTTAGCGGGCAGATTCCCAATATTCCCCATCAATCAATCACGGAAACCCTGCTCATTAATGTAACCATATTAATTGGCCTCCTTAATTGGCGTCTTTTTCAGTTTTTATTATTTTGGCTGTGTTAATGCAAACAGCATTTAGCCAAAATGTATTTTTATTGGAATTTTAATATTTCACCCTCATTTCTTTTCATAAACACATTTTACACTTGATAGGGTGAATTCAGGTAAAGTGGGTCATTTAAGTTTGATTGTACTGTGCTCAATGGGTTTGCACTACAATGAGAGCATAACAATGGTTCTTAATTAAAGAGACACTATTTCTCTAAATGATAAAATTAGGGATGGGCGATACCACTTATTTTGTTTTCGATACGATACCGATATTTTTCAAGGCAGTATCGTCGATATCGATACCGATATGATACTTCTGAACTAAACTTTTAAATGATGAAATGTATAAATTTATTAAATTTCTAAGAGTAAAATGGGTAATGATAACCACTTAACTTTATGTTTAAAACACATTTTAACATTCAATACGCCTTAATTGTAACTTATTAGGTTATATTTTTGTTTACACATGGTTCAAATGTGTTTTTTGTTTACACATGATTCAAATCTACAAATACTACAGTTGAACTATGGTCATTTTAGTAAAACCATGGTTCATTATCATAAGGGACTGCCAGTGACAGGCTGTTGCATGCATAAAATGCAACCTTTTTATTCTGACAGTGTATGATTTCTATTAACATTACAGAACAGAACATGATCAATATTATCTTTCAACATTCAATTTAAATAATTGTAATTGCACAAACTATGTAGGCTACAATTTCAATTTGTTTATTGTGAAATAACTCAAACATATGTTTTTTTCTGTCCTCTGATAAGCATTGCTCAGGGCTGCCGTTCCCAAAAGCTTTAATGCTTTCTTACGATACTTTTGGGAAACGCAGCCCTGTTTGAATGCACCGTCAGCAGTGAGTGAATGCTCTCTGTGATCGATTGGTTCTGTCTTGCAACATTTGCGCGTTCAGATGAGCAGGAAAATAGTTCTATCCTACACAATTACTCGCTAACAAAGGTTATTCATCCAATTCA